>NC_064761.1:45235642-45518142 GCF_011397635.1 Epinephelus fuscoguttatus | reverse complement strand
ACTGTAAGTTAACTGTTACAGCTCTGTAACAGTTATCGCTGTAGCACAATAATGTGCAAGAAGTGATGTAGTTGGTTTCCTGAATGTTTGCATGTCGCTTTATGTCATTTGTTCAGGGGAAAAAGTCTTCAGACAGAAATGTGTTCGACCAAACAAATCGTTTGCTCTAAGTGATGTCATCCCTCCAGGTCAGAGCTTACCCGCTGTCAGAACAACAGGTCGGTGGTTTTCGGTGACGAGGATCGTATAGCTGACGTCATATATTTGTCACAGAGCAGGGCCACAACAACTAACCTTAAAGTTGGCATCGAATGAGATGTCCAGTTATTTTATGTGCGGTGTAGTTTACGTCAGCCTGAGTGGACACAGCCAAACACAATGCTGTTCATGGTTACCATGGTTACCATGTGGAACATTCACATACCTCGTTATTCACGTCATCAACCGGCTGAATTCCTGCGTACTGAAACACAGAGGATTAAAGCTGATCAGCAGTTTATCACAAATCAATAACTGATCAATAACCATGAGTTTGTTTGTTTTATTTTATTTGTCACTGACAGGAAGTACACAACCCTTCAAAATAAGAGCCTGGATGTGTCAGTGACTCACTGCGCTCTCCTCCAGCTTCAGTTTGACTCGTCTCTCCTCAAAGTCCTGCAGCAGTGTGTCCGTCAGTCCTCTGACAGGAGGAGGCACCGTGCAGTGCGCCACGGGGGAGGAGGAGGGAGGAGGTGAGTAGGACCAGGGCTGAGCCGTGATGAAGGAGAAGGAGGACAGACGGACAAAGGGACGAGGAGAGGGGGAGGACACACTGACAGGTTTGTCTGAAACACAACAGAAAGCACATCATCAGTGACATCATATGTGACATCATATGTGACATGCTGTTATGTCAGCTGGTCTGTAGCGTTATCAGTCATGTCATGTGTCCACCAGGTGGGGCTGTGTCTCTGCTCTCTGTTACCTGTATAGGTGAGTCATGTGAGTCAGACTGACGCTGCTGATGTCTCACTCTGATTGGTTGCCATGGTTACAGACCTGTCACTGATTGACACAGAGGGCAGTAACCCCGCTGAGGCTGTTGGACTTTGGTCGTCATCTCAATCAGTTATTTATTCTCAGACTGCAGCGTCCTCTTCACCTGACTCACTGACACTATGCTGATGTCACTTCCTGTCGTTGGTCTCAGATCAGTCGTATCAGAGCAGCTCACAGTCGACAGTCTGCTGTCACTGAGGTCAAAGGTCGCCTGTCCCTGCGGTCTGCTGTTACTGAGGTCAAAGGTCATGTGTCCCTGCGGTCTGCTGTTACCGAGGTCAAAGGTCACCTCGTAGATTGTAATGGGCCACATGAGACGGGGCAGGAGGCCGAACTGGAAACACCACACCTTCAGTTTCCCTGGGAGAGCAGTGCGGTTGATTTGGTTGAGGCATCTTGCCTAAGTTGTTCCACCTGTTCCGCATCCTTGAGGGCTGCGTTATACTAGCGTCCAAGACTTTTGATGGGTTTCTCCAGGATAGTTGGTATTGGCTCCCCACCGATGTAGAACCTCTCATTGGTGAGTTGGCCTTTAATGAGGGAGATGCTGCGGGATTTGCAGGACTTGATCTCCATTCGAGCCCAGCTGATGTTTTCCTGGAGCTTATTGAGGAGACGTTTGGTGCATGGTTTTGTTGTTGTTATGGTCGTCATATCGTCGATATATGCCCTGATTGGGGGAAGACGCAGCCCATTCTCCAAACGTTCTCCTCCAACCACCCACCGTGAGGCCCGGATAATCAACTCCATTGCCATGGCGAAAGCCAAGGGAGAAATAGTGCAGCCCGCCATTATTCCAGTCTCCAGATGTTGCCAGGCGGTGGTGCAGTCCTGCGTTGAGACGCAGAACTGGAGATCTTGGAAGTATGCCTTGACCAGCTTTGTTATGCCCTCTTGAATGTGGAAGAAGTTAAACGCCGTCCAAAGTACTTCATGTGGCACTGACCCAAAAGGTCCGGGGCTGATGCCGATCTAGCCCGCTTAACCGTGTTCTTCACTTCGCTCCATGTAGGGGGCCTCGTATCCATCTGATACATTGGTGCGTGGATTGGCAGCACGTCATCTGGAATGGCAGTGGGCAGGTGCTTCAGATTATCAGAGTAGGTGTTTTTCAGGTGCTCCTCCAGTTCCCTTACTGGTACCTTTAGGCTCCCAGTTTTCTCGCTGACGAAAAGGTTTTTGGCAAACTTGTATGGATCTTTGTAGAAAGCAGTTCTCGATCGTTCTTTCTTCTTACGTTGCTTCCTTAAGTACTCTGCTCTTTGCAGTGCTGCTAGGCACTGCTTGACATCGCTCTGGAGTACCTCTAATCCATTCTTTTCCACATCTGTGGCCTTCTTCCACTGCCTTCTAAGTTGCCTTCCTTCCTTCACGAGTCTCTCGATTTCCTGCTGTCTTCTGGACTTGTACTGAGCCACTGGTGTCTTTATTGTTCTTGGGTTCTTGCTTCTCACCCCGAATCACTCTGCCCCGTAGCTATAGATGATCGCTCCCATCTTCTCCATTCTTCTTTCCACGTCTCTTTTCAAAGCTTCGAGTCAAAGGTCACCTGTCCCTGTGGTCTGCTGTTACTGAGGTCTCCTCCTGAGTGTCCCTGTCAGTTGGTCCCACTGAGGACAGAGTCAACGTGACAAATTGTCCCACTTCGTGTCTTCTTTCAGAGCACTCTGGTTTTGTTTTTTTGTTTTTTTGTGTGTGTCTTGTCTGATACATTTCTAAATGCTGAAGTATTTTATGTCAGTTTTACAACATGTCTGTGTCTCCGTGTCCGAGGCTTTTTAGTTACTACAAAATGAAATTGCTCTCTTGTATCTACGGTGACATAGATACCCGGACGAAACCCACTATGACACAAATAGAACATGTCAGAGCACCTGGAGGAAACCCACTGCACACCGTTCCGCCCATTTTTAAAAAAAAATGTTTCTAAAATCTCCTTCAGTTATTTTTCAGTCATCGTTGTGTCTCAGATTCGTTTTTAGAAATTTCTGATTCAATATGTTGCAGAATGTTCAGTAAATGTATGTTGTGACTCTTTTGTGTTTGTGTGATATTTCTAAAGTGTTCAACTTTTTGTTGCTAAATATAAAGCTACAACCAGCAGCTTTTTAGCTTAGCTTAGCTTAGCTTAGCTTAGCTTAGTTTAGCAACACAGACAACTAGTGGTAGCACAAAAACTGACCACTCCTCCTGTTTACTTCCTGTCTCAGGTGTTCTGTGTCAGTTCATCATGATCTGATGAACCAAACAGTCACTGTTAGTCACAGTCAGTCACAGTTTTCAGTCCCAAACAAGTTCATAAGTAATTAGAATACTGCCTCTGACACACAGTCAGTAATCAGATTACTCTGGCGGTCTGAGTCCTGGTTGGTAGCTGAGCCTTGATAAAGACATACCTGCGTTTACAGGTGGGTAGAACTGACTGATGGCCATCTTGTTCGCCTGCTCCACCAGAGGAGCCGGAGAAAGGAGCCGTCCATCCGTCTCCTCTCTGGACTCCCTCAGCTCCTTCAGCTCCTGCTCCCGTCTCAACGCCTCCTCGATCTCCTTCTCGATGAAATCTGGAGCGCCTGTCCCTCTGGACTGCAGGCCCGTGGACTCCAGGTTCTCCCTCCAGGACCGCGGCGTGGTCCAGGTCATATCACGTCGAGGCGTTGGGGAAGAGGAAGAGGAGGAGGAGGAGGCGCGGAGGGATGAAGAAGTTGTTAGATCTTGGCGGAGGCCTCTTGTGTACTGGACATCTGAGTCCCTCACAGAAAAGGAAGGTGGAGCTGAACTCATCTGGCTGATGTAGCGCTCGGTCTCTTCGGAGTGTCGATGAGGACAGCAGGGAGACAGGAAGATGTCTGTGTCTCCAGACTGAACTCTGGCCTCTGTCCTCTCGTCCTCGTCCTGCTGGACAGACTCCATCTTTATGTCCTCCGGGTCCTGCGGAGGATCTGGACTGTGTCCTCCCTGCTGATCAGGCTCCTCCCTCCTCTCATTCTCCTTCTGGATCTCGCGCTGGATAATGAAGCTCACTCTGTTCTTCTCTTTGGATTTGATGAGTGTCAGCGGCAGCGGCGTCTGTAAGCGTTTGGTTTTGATCTCAACCATCTCTGCTCTGCTGTCGCTGAGCTTCAGCCCTCGAGAGCGTCGCAGGTTCTCCTCACGTTCCTGATTTAAGCGGATCTCCCTCTCAATCGGCGTCTCATAGTCACTCTTGGACACACTGCTTTTGTCCTGTTGCTGAGTGTTGTCATTGAACACACCTTCGTCGCTGGTGTAGCCGCCGCCCACCTCCATAGACAGCTCCTCCAGGCCGGAGTCCAGGTCATCGAACACGCTGCTCTGCCGGCTGAGAGGCTTCTCAGTCTGACACACCGTCACCTTCCTCTCAGGGAACGCCTCGTCTTCTGTTGGTTTGAACGCTGTTGGAGCTTCACTTGTCTCCACCCCGCTGTATGTCTCCACGCCGTGGTATGATGACTCCACCTGCTTCGATAAGGACGCATCAGGATCTGTCTGCAGAGACGTGTTCAGGTGTGTTATGGAGGATCTCAGAGGACTGGGGACTGCAGTCAGCCTGTCCTGCTCCATCTTCAGGAACTGCTGTCGGGCGGTGCTGAAGTTGATCTGTGCGTCGTCGATGGTCCCAGGCGCAGCCGGGCTCGGAGGTCGCGGTCTGGAGGCGACAGGACTGAAGCTCACACTGAAACCTTCCATCAGCTTGTTGGGGGACCGGCTCAGATCCAGATTCTCCAGAGCACTCAGCTGATCTTTGAATGTCAGGTTCTTCTTTGGTGCTTGGCTGCGAATGATCTCCTTCCTCAGCTGCTGCTCCTCTTCCTCCCGGACCACCTCAACGCCATCGCTCTGATCCACTCTGTACTGCGCATCTCCATTTCCGTCTGCAAACAGACTCTCTGGCTTCCTGCTGCCGGCGTACGTCTGCAGTCTGAATCCTTTCTCCTCCTTCAGGGTTGACAGCTGCGTCTGACGCTGCGGCGACACCATCCAGGCTTCGTTCAGCTCCGCCTCCTGACTCATCGGATCTTCCACGAAGGAGTAGAAACCGCAGTGAGAGCCCGAGCTGCTGCTGGGACTGCTGGGGCTGCTGGGAATCCACTCGTCGCTGGTGCTCCCTCTGTCCTGCGACACCGCGACCTGCCGGGCCTGAACCACCACGTCCCCGGACCCGTTGCCGTGCTGCGAGGAGACGACCACTGATGAATGACTGCGGGCGACGGAGATGCTGTCGGAGGTGAAGACTGGATCGTCCAGGGCAGAGGCGTCGGTCTGAGCAGGGCCAGCGATGGTGCGCAGATCTGAGAGTTGCAGCAGGGGGGACAGAGGCTTCAGCACCCACCTCCTCGGGATGCTCTCCATGGCTGCGGGGGGCGCTGTGGCGGCGGTGGGTGGCGGAGGTTCTGATGGAGGAAGACGCTGAACGGAGCACGATGTTTGGAAACTCTGAGGAGTCACAACATCCTGACGGTCTCCCGCCGAGAGTCTCTGAAACAACAGACAGGACAGTTACCATGGAAACAACAGAGAGACAGGTCGGTTACCACGGAAACAACAGAGAAGGGTCAGTTGCTATGGAAACAACAGAGAGACAGGTCAGTTACTATGGAAACAGCAGCATCAGGTCTCGGTTTCTCTGTTCTCAGTTTGTGTTCTGGATGATGTGATGACGGTACGTTCAGGAACCCGATGCTCTGCTCTCTCAGAGCGAGTGTTTCTGAACGCTTTAAAACATCCAACAGATTCCTGCAAAGCATCGTGGGATTCAGAGTCTTTGAGATGAAGAGGTGTGAGTGTCAGATTAAGATTGAAATATTCTGATGTCCCACAGACATGAGACAGTAATAAAGCTGCTACCACTTTATGAGCTCATGAACAAAATCTATGAAACATCTGTTAACGAGCTGCAGACGATCAGAGGAGGATTATTTCCTTTACTGTAAATCATTTGTGTTTTAATGCTGAAACATGAACTTTACTGTCGGAGCAGGACGGACTCAGATCTTTGACTGGACTAAAAGCAGTCTGAAAGTATTCTGTTGAAGTTCCTGTGTTCAAACTGTTAGTGCAGTTATGACGCACAGTTATTGTTATAAGGACACGTGAGCTATCAAAAATACTGCTTATGCAAAAATGAAAAAAAAAATGAGAAAAGTGAGACTCTTCAGAAGTATAAAGTATCAGAAAGTAGAAATACTCGAGTACAGGAACCTAAAATAAAGTACAGTAAAGTGAGAACATGACTGAGTGACTGAGTGAACTTTGATTTGGAGGAAATGAATCTGAAGAATGTGTCAATAAAATTAACAGGAAGAACAACACACGGCCACCGCCACCGTGCGTGTGTGTGTGTGTGTGTGTGTGTGTGTGTGTGTGTGCGCGTGTGTGTACACCAGACTGTTATATACACACAATATAGTTATGATATGCACATATACAAGATATTTATATCTTATAGTGACGTGTGCAACAGGTAGTTTTAGGTTCACATTATATCTATAAACACGAGTGTGAGCTGCTGAGATAAAACCTGATGAATCATCTTCTTCCAAAGGATCAATAATAAATAAATAATCGATCAGTTTCAGATCAAACAGGGTTCAGACAGATCAATAAAGTTTATTGATCCTGATACAACAGCAG
Organism: Epinephelus fuscoguttatus; assembly: GCF_011397635.1. Taxonomy (NCBI): domain Eukaryota; kingdom Metazoa; phylum Chordata; class Actinopteri; order Perciformes; family Serranidae; genus Epinephelus; species Epinephelus fuscoguttatus. The sequence goes on along the minus strand of NC_064761.1, from coordinate 45,511,452 downwards.
GACTCTGAAGACTGATCAGACACAGCTCGACCTCTGCTGCAGATGTTAGCATTAGCATTAGCATGGCAGCATTGGTTCAGTGTGTCTGTGTGTCAGAGATAAAGAGCCCCGCCCACAGCCTGACTGCTGCTGTCAGCTGATACACGGCCTCACACCGCCAACGCCAACGCCAACGCCAACGCCAGGTCCTCCTACAGTCGACTGTAGACTGTAACTGCACCACACCTCAGAGGGACAGATGGTGCATCACATGACTGCACCATGTTCCTGTATCTGAGCTCTGAGCTCACTGGTCTTTACTAACTCAGAGTTCTACAGAAAATGTTTGAAAGAAAAGTTGATGAACTTTAATAATAAACACTGAAGTTGTTTTCTAATTTATTTTAAATTTAAATAATTTTTCTGGTATTTCTTTACATATATTCCTGTGTTTGGTATTTTTACCTTTAATTTTATTATTATTTTTATTTGCACACATAAAACTGCATAAAATCCAAACAGTAAAAAAGAAGGCAACAAGACACGTGAGGAGAGGTGGCTGAAGTCAAACACGTTCACTTTGTGTTCCTGATTTTAATTTAACCTCAGGGACATCTTAAACTTTGACCTGCTTCACAGGGTTTTACTGTGCAGTATTTTCACTGTGATCAACGATGTGAATTCTTCCTCCTCCATGTTACTGAGTCCATGATGTTCCTGCAGTGCCCCCTTCAGGACGATGGTCTGAAGGGGGCACTGACGGCAGCTCAGATATGTTTTTGCCACATGTTAAATATGTTTCTGAAACTGTTCATATGTAAATATTCTGTATTTTAATAAAGATGCTGCTACAGAGACACTTCATAACATTCACCTCACATTGAACTCATTGTCACATTCATACACAATCATTAAAGCATGATCTCAGTCCTGTTTCTGTTTTTACATCAGAGTTATTAAAGATGATTTCAGTATGACATTTGACCCTTCTGATGTTCAAGTGTAATGTTTCAGTGGTTGAATCAGGAGCTCTTACCTGGGATCAGTTTGGTGTCAGCAGCTGCACAAACTCTGAATAATAACTGACTCAAGTGACAAAGTTCAGCTTCTATCGTCCAATCACAGGCCCCGCCCACGGCACACAGGCCCCGCCCACTCGGAGACACACACGTTGTGCCTTGACTGAAAATGTGAAAGAAGCCAAAAGTCCTGCATTCTGTCAAGCACTTGAACTCAACTCATTCAGATAAACAGTAGCAGTAAAATTTAAGTTATATTAATATGAAGTTTGTCTCCATGTTTAATGACGTCATACAACTTTATTTATTTATTTATTTATGTGTTTTTGTTCTGTTGATTTTCTTTGGTTGAAACTAATTTCTCTTTCAGGTTTAAATTGTCGGCCAATCAGAGTGAAGTTCTTCTTCATGTAAATGTTTGTATTATGTCCCATCAGTTTGTCCTCTGACTGTCTGACTGGTTCTTGTTGCTGAGCAGCTGCTGCCCCCTGCTGTTCATACACACACACACACACACACACACACACACAGCTTCAGTTTCACACTGAGCGACACGTTTCTACAGGACAGTGCGAAACAGACTGTGATGCGTTTCCTGTTGTGTGGTGGGCGTGTCAGAGGCAAGATTCAGGTGGAGCTGTTTGTTTGTTTGTTTAGTGTTTGTTTATATTTCTCACCTGCTGTGATGATGTAAACATGTTTGCCATGATGCTGCTGAAACTGAATTAGAGCTGCAGTGTTAAAGTCACAGTGTTGAGTGACACGCCTGTCTGTGTGTGTGTCTGTGTGTGTGTCTGTGAGGTCTCACCTTGGCGTCATGGTCCAGACTGTGACAGAGAACCTGCCAGGGAGGTGTGTACCTGAACATCTGAACTGGATCTGACTGGTTCCCACTGCTGTTGGTCTTTGTGATGATGATGATGATGATGATGATGTCAGTCAGACCATCAGCCAGCAGGAACCAATCACCATCAACCCTTCAGGAGACAGAGTAAAGACTGATCAAACAGCCACTGTCCAATCAGAAAGAATCAACAGTGTAAACAGGAAGTCACCAACGAGCTGTAACCACAGACTGTAGAAAGGAAGTGATGTCATCACTGGTCTGTGGACTCCAATTTGGGTTTGTGGAGTGACCGTATTTGTATGAGAGGGCGGAGCTTGAATACGCACTGCAACACCTGTATCTTGCAACACCTGTATCCTGACCGACAGGTTACCATAGTAACGACTTATCACTGACTGAGATGACACACAGCGAACATGTGAAGGAGAAACTTCGTCTACGCAGGAAACGTTTTAAGTATTTAAAATATAAAAAACAGAAGGATGAAAGAAAACAAATGTCAGGAATACTGAGAGAAAATGTTGTTGTTGTTGTTGAAACTATTTATTTAATGAATATTTAAACAGGAAGATTTTTCACTTATTTACAGAAAATAAAGGTTTGTTTACAAACACAAGTCACTTTGTTTGTCAACAGAAAATTAATGTTTACAAACATCAGCAGCATCCAATCACGTCGTCTGACTGTCAGAGGTGGGCGGGGCTACGACAAGCTTTACATTTTCTTTACATCACTGACTTTTAACAAACCCCTGGATGATGTCATGATGATGTCACACAGGTAAGAGTAAACAAAGATAAACAAACAGAACGAGGTCTCACCTGCAGGTCCAGCTGACGGAGGACTGATCCGCACCGACCCACTGTGTTTGTGTGTGTGTGTGTGTGTGTGTGTGTGTGTGTGTGTGTGTGTGTGCGCGCGTGTGTGTGTGTCACTGTGTGTGTGTGTGTTGCTGAGCTGTAGAATTTGTCAGGAATCCTGCTGACCAACAGAAACACACTGACAATGACTGACCACACCCACCACACACACACACACACAATAACACACACACACACACACACACACACACACACAGTGTTTAGGTATGTGATCACATGACTTCCTGATCTGAACTGTCTGGGTTGTTTTTTAATGTAACAGCAGAAAGTGTGCCGTTACATCACTTCCTGTCGGGGACACACAGGTTGCAGTTCTGTGTTTATGAGGAGGTCATGTGTTGTTGAGCCTCAGTCAGCAGGTTACCATGACAACAGGAGGCGTCTGATAAATGACACTGATGACACTCCTCAACACAAACTGCAAGTTTCCACCAAGCTCCTCCTCTTTCCTCATGACATCATCTCCCTGGCGCCATTCACCTGCACATCACCACCATCTGGTGATGACATCATACAATCAGCTGATTCATGTTTAGATGGAGACGTGTTGGATACGGTGGTGTCATTCAGGTTTGAGGAACTTCCTGTGGACGTGTTAACAGCTCCTTCACAATAAGAGTCTCGGCTGACTTTTTTAACAAAGTTTGTGTCACATGACCTCTGGCCTGTTTACAGTTGGCTGTGTGTGTCGTCATGGAGACGATGTAAACAAACCAATGGGCCAACAGTTTCTCAGGCTGGTGTAGAGACACATGTTTAAAAGACCTGGGGTCGAATTCACAACAAAGATTCATCTAACGACAGAATTCTGAGAAAATCCTTAGGACTGTCATGTTTCCTCAGAATTTCCCCTTAAAGTTAAGTCTTAAGTTCAGACGAGGTCCTGGTGAAGATAAAAGTTCCTCACAAAGCTCCTGAGGTGAAACCAGTCGGAGCAGGAGGAGGAGTTTAAGAGTTTCTGAATCAGAGGAGAAAATGGTGGAAACACAAAGAGGTCAGAGAAATATTCTCCAAACACTGGACGACAGAGGAAATGAGACGCTGCAGATCAGATGATGTCATCAGGGATACACACACATTTCCCAGCTGACTCTGTAACGTCAGAAACAAACTGATGACATCATCACTGAGGTATGTGAGGTCAGAGCAGCAGTGATGAGTTGAGTCTGTCTCAACCTTCATCAGCAGTGATCACACTAACACTGACACTGTCACAGTCTGCAGTTCATCTCATGTCCACTGGGTGTCCTCACACCTTACAGGCTCACAGAGGGGCGTGTCTCTGACAACCAATCACATCACACCTAACAACAGGGTCGACCACACCTCCTCACTGAGGTCACAGTTTCTGTCCCTTCATCACTCACACAACTTTCCTGAATCACTCCTGACCTCTGACCTCTGACTGACAGTTCTCAGCTCTGTGACGGTTCTCAGGATATTTGTGAACACGGCTCCTCAACATGACAGACTGATAAACATGTCTCTGGATCTGAGCAAATATCCACACATTGTCACTGACTGATGAATTGGTGCTGGTTATTTATATTATTGTGGCGTATTGATTATGAATACAGTCCATCTGATGCTGGTTTTGTTTCATCACTGTAGCCAGTATCTCACTATCACTATCCTCATTCAGATTTTAAGAAGCTACAAATTATATTCAGCCACAAAATAAGTCTGAAAGCACAGAGAGTCGTTGACTAGAGATGATACAACACGTCTCATGGTGATCACTTCCTGTCGACCATACAGATCAGAAGCACAGAGAGTCGCTGACTAGAGATGATACGCCGGCTCATGGCGGTCACTTCCAGTCGACGTTACAGATCAGAAGCACAGAGAGTCGTTGATCAGAGATGATACGCCGTCTCATGGCGGTCACTCTGTCGACGCAGATCAGATCAGCACAGAGAGTCGCTGCTGACTAGAGATGATACGCCCTCATGGCGGTCACTTTGTCAGCGCAGATCAGAAGCACAGATGAGTGGTTGACTAGAGATGATACGCTATCACTATCCTCATGGCGGTCACTTATATTCAGCCACAAAATAAGTCTGAAAAGTTACAGATCAGAAGCACAGAGAGTGGTTGACTAGAGATGATACGCCGTCTCATGGCGGTCACTTCCTGTCAGCGTTACAGATCAGAAGCACAGAGAGTTGTTGACTAGAGATGATACGCCGTCTCATGGCGGTCACTTCCTGTCAGCGTTACAGATCAGAAGCACAGAGAGTCGTTGACTAGAGATGATACGCCGTCTCATGGCGGTCACTTCCTGTCAGCGTTACAGGTCAGAAGCACAGAGAGTCGTTGACTAGAGATGATACGCCGTCTCATGGCGGTCACTTCCTGTCAGCGTTACAGATCAGAAGCACAGAGAGTCGTTGACTAGAGATGATACGCCGTCTCATGGCGGTCACTTCCTGTCAGCGTTACAGATCAGAAGCACAGAGAGTCGTTGACTAGAGATGATACGCCGTCTCATGGCGGTCACTTCCTGTCAGTGTTACAGATCAGAAGCACAGAGAGTCGTTGACTAGAGATGATACGCCGTCTCATGGCGGTCACTTCCTGTCAGCGTTACAGGTCAGAAGCACAGAGAGTTGTTGACTAGAGATGATACGCCGTCTCATGGCGGTCACTTCCTGTCGACGTTACAGATCAGAAGCAGAGAGTCGTTGACTAGAGATGATACGCCGTCTCATGGTGGTCACTTCCTGTCGACGTTACAGGTCAGAAGCACAGAGAGTTGTTGACTAGAGATGATACGCCGTCTCATGGCGATCACTTCCTGTCGACGTTACAGATCAGAAGCAGAGAGTCGTTGACTAGAGATGATACGCCGTCTCATGGCGGTCACTTCCTGTCAACCGCCAGCTTTTTACAATGTTACAGAACTGAGCATTACAGTAGTTGTTTCAACTCGTCTAGTTTCGAGTCTTTGCATGAACTGAAGTTTAGTTTTCTGTCAGTTGTCACTTGAACCTCGTCACAGTGCGGCTGGTGGACAGACCGACAAGGTCATCTCAACATGAGGCCACACCCCCTCCTCAACCTTAAACAACCAATGGGTGACCTGCATTGATGTCTCAGTAGGAAACCCCCCTACAGTACCCCATGTGTGACAGAGAACAGACAGCAGACGGCAGTGATGAAGCAAAGTCTTTATTCTCATCATCATCATCATCAGTCCATCCTCAGAACTCTGACAGGGATCTAACATATTGATCGGGAACTGATCGGCCTCCTGCCCCTCACTGCTTCTTTGATCCAAACCAGGACCGGCCATCTCTTCCTGTCTTCACTTACATCTCTGTCTTCAGTCGGCCATCTTTGTTATGTGGTCACCATGGCAACGGTGCGTCAGCAGATCAGTTCAGATCTGTTGATGGAAGACAGGAAGCCATTTTAATGTGACGCGAGGACGTCTCTGAGGACGTCTCACTGCTTCACTTCAACTCTGTCCATCACAGAAGACATGTACAGAGAGACAGGAGCTGATGGAGGAAGATGGAGGAGGAGGATGGTGGATGGCAGACGGAGTGATCACACCTGCCAACTGCTCTAGACGATGATGTCACAGGTCACACGATGTTGTGAATTAAATAAGTGATTGTTGCTGAGTCACACAAACATGGCCGCCCCGAGAAGAGGTCACAGTCAACCAGCGTGTTAGCATGCTGATGTTAGCGTGCTAACACCACCGTGCAGATTTCGTCTTTGTTTCTATTATTAAGATCTATTTTTAGGTCGTCATCGTCTCGTTTCGTCGTGGACAAAAGATTGTTAACGCAAAATTTTTGTCAACGAATTAACACTGCTAATGAAGGTGATGAAGGTGATGTGTGTGATGAAGGTGATGTGTGTGATGAAGGTGATGAAGGCGATGTGTGTGATGAAGGTGATGAAGGCGATGTGTGTGATGAAGGTGATGTGTGTGATGAAGGTGATGAAGGTGATGTGTGTGATGAGGGTGATGAAGGTGTTGTGTGTGATGAAGGTGATGTGTGTGATGAAGGTGATGAAGGTGTTGTGTGTGATGAAGATGATGAAGGTGATGAAGGCGATGTGTGTGATGAAGATGATGAAGGTGATGTGTGTGATGAAGGCGATGTGTGTGATGAAGATGATGTGTGTGATGAAGATGATGATGGTGTTGTGTGTGATGAAGGTGATGTGTGTGATGAAGATGATGTGTGTGATGAAGGTGTTGTGTGTGATGAAGATGATGAAGGTGTGTGTGATGAAGATGATGTGTGTGATGAAGGTGATGTGTGTGATGAAGATGATGAAGGTGTTGTGTGTGATGAAGATGATGAAGGTGATGTGTGTGATGAAGATGATGAAGGTGTGTGTGATGAAGATGATGTGTGTGATGAAGGTGATGAAGGTGTTGTGTGTGATGAAGATGATGAAGGTGATGTGTGTGATGAAGATGATGAAGGTGTGTGTGATGAAGATGATGTGTGTGATGAAGGTGATGTGTGTGATGAAGATGATGGTGTTGTGTGTGATGAAGATGATGAAGGTGATGTGTGTGATGAAGATGATGAAGGTGATATGTGTGATGAAGATGATGAAGGTGTGTGTGATGAAGGTGATGAAAGTGATGTGTGTGATGAAGGTGATGAAGATGATGTGTGTGATGAAGGTGATGAAAGTGATGTGTGTGATGAAGATGATGAAGATGATGAAGGTGATGAAGGTGTTGTGTGTGATGAAGATGATGAAAGTGATGTGTGTGATGAAGATGATGAAGATGATGAAGGTGATGAAGGTGATGTGTGTGTACCAACAGAATGATCCAGAGTCAGCGTGGTGCGTTCAGGGTCGACTTGTCGGTCAGATCAGTTTATTTTCTTTTTAAAACTAAAAACAAACAGAAACTTACAAAATCAAATAAATACAAACTCTACAATTATTAACTGTCTGATGTCACAGTGACGACTGCGTGGCTAATGCTAATGCTAATGCTAATCAGATGCATCGAGCAGACAGGAGGAGTACAAAAGTAAAAAGGTTTCAGGGAAATAGAAAAAGTAAAGAGAGATTTTATAAAACAGGAGAATGAAGAAACAGGAAATGATGTCATGTTGTTAGAGGCGGGGCTGAGGGCAGTGGGTGGAGTCTGTGTCCTGAAAAGTCTCCGTCCTTTTTATTCTCGTATGATTTGACTTCCTGCAGGATCACATGATGCTGCAGCACTTACACGGCTGCTTCTCCTTCTTTATCTCCACCGCTCCTCCCTTCACCTCCTCTGCCTCCCCTGCCGTCTCACCATTGCTCGCCGCCCGCTGTGTCCCTGGAGGTTTGGTGGAGGGCGGTGGGGCGGGGGAGGCCGCTGGAGGTGGAGCTGGTGTCTGAGTACCAACCACCGCCTCCTCCTTCTCTCCGCCCGGTGACGTTTTCTCGTTGGCGTCATCGATGAGCACGAGCTCTGCCTTCACCGTCCCCTGCAGACCCAGAACCTTCCTGGTCTCATCCTCGTCCTCCACGCTCTGGTATCCCATGAACACCATGGTGACGGGGTTCTCGGCGCTGGCCTCGGCCATGCTCGGCTCACCGCCCACTTTGGTTTCCAGCCCGGTGATCTCTGTTGGTGGTGGTGGCTCGGGAACCACCTCCTCCTGGACCTCCGCTGTCGGGAGGGAGGTCACCGTGGCAACAGTCTGCGACATCATCGAGGCCTCGTCGGCTTTATGAATCAGGTCTTCGACCTCGGAGGAGCTGAGCAGCTGGACGCCGTCTTCACCGTTCATCTCGTGGACCACTGAGGGACAGAGAGACAAAATCAGGATCAGACTCCAGACCAGCATCAAGATCAGAGTCCAGACCAGGATCAAGATCCAAGTCCAGACCAGGATCAGAGTCCGGATCAGGATCAAGATCAGAGTCCAGACCAGGATCAGAGTCCGGATCAGGATCAAGATCAGAGTCCAGACCAGGATCAGAGTCCGGATCAAGATCAGAGTCCAGATCAAGATCAGAGTCCAGATCAGGATCAAGATCAAAGTCTAGACCAGGATCGGGATCAGAGTCCAGATCAAGATCGGTATCAGACTCCAGACCAGGATCAGGATCAGAGTCCAGATCAGGATCAAGATCAGAGTCTAGACCAGGATCAGGATCAGAGTCCAGATCAGGATCAAGTTCAGTGTGCAGACCAAGATCGGGATCAAAGTCCAGACCAGGATCGGGATCAGAGTCCAGACCAGGATCAAGATCAGAGTCCAGATCAGGATCCGAGTCCAGACCAGGATCAGGATCAGAGTCCAGACCAGGATCAAGATCAGAGTCTGGATCAGGATCCGAGTCCAGATCAGGATCAGAGTCCAGACCAGGATCAGGATCAGAGTGTAGACCAGGACCAGGATCAGAGTCCAGACCAGGATCGGGATCAGAGTCCAGACCAGGATCAGGATCAGACTCCAGATCAGGATCAGAGTCCAGACCAGGATCAAGATCAGTGTGCAGACCAAGATCAGGATCAAAGTCCAGACCAGGATCAGAGTCCAGACCAGGATCGGGATCAGAGTCCAGATCAGGATCAGGATCAGAGTCCAGACCAGGATCAAGATCAGAGTCTGGACCAGGATCCGAGTCCAGACCAGGATCGGGATCAGAGTGCAGACCAGGACCAGGATCAGAGTCCAGACCAGGATTGGGATCAGACTAAAGATCAGGATCAAGATCAGAGTCCAGATCAGAGTCCAGACCAGGATCGGGATCAGAGTCCAGACCAGGATACCAGGATCGGGATCAGAGTCCAGACCAGGATCACAGTCCGGATCAAGATCAGAGTCCAGACCAGGATCGGGATCAGACTCCAGATCAGGATCAGGATCAGACTCCAGATCAGGATCAAGATCAGAGTCCACACCAGGATCAGGATCAGAGTCCAGATCAGGATCAGGATCAGAGTCCAGACCAGGATCAGGAACAGACTCCAGATCAGGATCAGACTCCAGACCAGGATCAGGATCAGAGTCCGGATCAGGATCAGAGTCTAGACCAGGATCAGGATCAGAGTCCAGACCAGGATCAAGATCAGTGTGCAGACCAAGATCAGGATCAAAGTCCAGACCAGGATCAGAGTCCAGACCAGGATCAAGATCAGAGTCCAGACCAGGATCAAGATCAGTGTGCAGACCAAGATCAAGATCAAAGTCCAGACCGGGATCAAGATCAGTGTCCAGACCAAGATCAGAGTCCGGATCAAGATCAGACTCCAGACCAGGATCAAAGTCCAGACCAGGATCAGGATCAGAGTCCAGACCAGGATCTGGATCAGAGTCCAGACCAGGATCAGGATCCAAGTCCAGACCAGGATCGGGATCAGAGTCCAGACCAGGATCTGGATCAGAGTCCAGACCAGGATCAGGATCAGAGTCCAGACCAGGATCGGGATCAGAGTCCAGACCAGGATCAAGATCAGTGTGCAAACCAAGATCAGGATCAAAGTCCAGATCAGGATCAGAGTCCGGATCAAGATCAGAGTCCAGACCAGGATCAGGATCAGAGTCCAGACCAGGATCAAGATCAGAGTCCAGACCAGAATCAGGATCAGAGTCCAGACCAGGATCAAGATCAGTGTGCAGACCAAGATCAAGATCAGAGTCCAGATCAGGATCAGAGTCCAGACCAGGATCAAGATCAGTGTGCAGACCAAGATCAAGATCAGAGTCCAGATCAGGATCAGAGTCCAGACCAGGATCAGAGTCCAGACCAGGATCAAGATCAGTGTGCAGACCAAGATCAAGATCAGTGTGCAGACCAAGATCAAGATCAGAGTCCAGACCAGGATCAGAGTCCAGATCAGGATCAGGATCAGAGTCCAGACCAGGATCAGAGTCCAGACCAGGACCGGGATCAGACTCCAGACCTCCTCCTGCTGCTCAGTCAGGTTTCACTTGGATCATTCTGTTTCCTGTGACGTCACCTTTCCTCTCGTCCTCGTACACTTTGACCCCTTGGTGAGACAGGTCAACAGGAAGTGTGGTGTTAGTGGACAGAACCCTGGTCTCCCCCGTCACTTTGTCCCGCTCCACCTTAATCTCCACCGAGTACATCGCTGGAGGGGGGCGGGGTTAGGGCCGGGGTTAGAGGCGGAGTCACACAGGGTGAACAAAACACACACACACACACACACACACACAGAGTTAAAGACTCACACACACTCAGACACACCGACAGACACACACACAGACAAGTGGTTAAATGTCAGACATGAACCTGAATTATTCCTGTTGATGTCACCTGTCTACCTGCTGTGACCTTTGACCTCCTGATGCTGCTAGTGTCCACAGGACGTCTCAACACACTCTACTCACTTCCTGTGGACAGCAGGAGAAGCAGTCGTGCAGTGCACGCTGGGAGAACATAGACCAGGTTCAACATTCAAGCACCTGACTCACAACACCTGGACCAAACTGTGTCAGTAGAGGCTCCGCCCACTTCTATCTCACCTTTGCACTAACAGAGTCCAGTTGATTGTTGACCAGGTCTGTGGTTGGTCCACTAAGACGTCTTTACTCTAACAGCAGATGTGGTCTGACGGGAGGCGTCCATGTTTGTCTGGTTCAGTGTCTCAGGCTGCTGTCAGTCCTAGAGTGGTCTCCTCTGGTCTGAATCAGGGACTCATGTTGTTCCAAAGTTGTATAATTGCCTAGAGTTGGTTGGTGTTCTCACGGCAGCATTTACAAGAGGACCAGATCAAATGCCTTGTGTGAGAAAGCTGCTCTTGATTGGTCAGAATTTCCATGTGGGAAAAATCCAGGAAGTAAAGCAAACGTTGAAGAAGAGTACACTTGCAAGATAAATGTGACACTTTCTAATGTCACAATGGAGGGACAACTACGCAGGTTGATTTTAGCACTGCTCATCGTGGACTATATTGCTGTCATTGTTCATTTTAGTCAAAGCATACAGTTTGAAAACGAGGCAAACGCGGCTCCAACTAGAAAACAATGTTTTGATGCATTGGATGTGCTGAATGTGCATATTAAGGCAGTACAGGAGGAGGTGCACATTAATAATCCTCCAGGACTGTAACATGCTCATGTTTAACCCAAACAATGTGTCATGTGACTGCAGTTGCTTCACATCCAGGTCGCAACACCTTCTCACCACAAACCAACAGGACAGGTGTAAACACAGCCTGATTTTAAGTTCTATATTTGTTATAATTACACGTCTCATCACGTGATTACAGTTCACACTCTGCTGTTCAGTTTATTCAGGTTCAATGAGTGTTCATTAGCGGGACGCGACCGAGACCTGATGACTGCTTCTCTCCGATCGTCATCATTAATCTGACCAAGTTAAAACTTAAAACTGTTGCAAGTCAGAAAACTACCACTCAGACGTTATTCACAGGGTCAAGTTACTTCCTGCATGAGCTCAAGATTACTGTTACAAGATTACAAGATTACACTCTGATCATCATCATCACCATCATCATCATCACTGACCGCTGTGGCGCTTCCATCAACAGGACGTCAACAAACTGATGACCAGCTATGAATGATTCAGGGTCAGGGGCTCCTCACCTCTCTTCATCTCGTCCGTCGCCTCTTTCGGTTTGTTCACTCGAGGGTTTTTGTGAACTTTGACCTCTGCAAAGGTTAATGGGAAAGAGAGGAGGCGGGCACAGAGACAGAGTACAGACTGAAGCTCCGAGGTCATCAGAAGGTCATCACAACACTTCACTGATTCCTCTTTGATCCATTCAGACTCACTGTAATCTGATTACAGTCTTCTGACCGCTCTAATCTGATTACAGTCATCTGAATGCTCTAATCTTATTACAGTGTTCTGACCGCTCTACTCTGATTACAGTCTTCTGAATGCTCTAATCTGATTACAGTCTTCTGACCGCTCTAATCTGATTACAGTCATCTGACCGCTCTAATCTGATTACAGTCTTCTGACCGCTCTAATCTGATTACAGTCATCTGAATGCTCTAATCTGATTACAGTCATCTGAATGCTCTAATCTGATTACAGTCTTCTGACCACTCTAATCTGATTAGTCTTCTGACCCCTCTAATCTGATTACAGTTTTCTGACCGCTCTAATCTAATTACAGTCTTCTGAATGCTCGAATCTGATTAGTCATCTGAATGCTCTAATCTGATTACAGTCTTCTGACCACTCTAATCTGATTACAGTCTTCTGACCCCTCTAATCTGATTACAGTTTTCTGACCGCTCTCATCTAATTACAGTCTTCTGAATGCTCTAACCTGATTACAGTCATCTGAATGCTCTAATCTGATTACAGCCATCTGAATGCTCTAATCCTATTACAGTCATCTGACCGCTCTAATCTGATTACAGTCTTCTGACCGCTCTAATCTGATTACAGCCATCTGAATGCTCTAATCTGATTACAGTCATCTGACCGCTCTAATCTGATTACAGTCATCTGAATGCTCTAATCTGATTACAGTCTTCTGACCGCTCTAATCTGATTACAGTCTTCTGAATGCTCTACTCTGATTACAGTCTTCTGACCGCTCTAATCTGATTACAGTCTTCTGAATGCTCTAATCTGATTACAGTCTTCTGACCGCTCTAATCTGATTACAGTCATCTGAATGCTCTAATCTGATTAGTCTTCTGAATGCTCTGATTACAGTCTTCTGACCGCTCTAATCTGATTACAGTCATCTGAATGCTCTAATCTGATTACAGTCATCTGACCACTCTAATCTGATCATAGCAGTTTATTTACTTTATTCAGTTCATATTATAATCTATATGAATTTTAGTTAACTGACTGCTTTCATCTCATTATTGTAATCTGACTACTGTACTCTATTTACTGTATTCTGTTTATATTGTAATCTGATTAAATTGTAATATGATCACAGTAATCTGTAATCTGACTGTATTTTAACGCTATATTGTGACTAACATGGGCAGATTAATATAATTTCTGTAATCTGAATACTGTAATTTGATTACTGTAACTCAATTGTTATTATATCTCTACTGTTGCATGACTATTGTAATCTGACTGCTGTAATCTGTTATGTTACTGCTATAATTTGTTAGCCTGAGTGTCAGACTGAAGCTCCCAGAACCTTCAGTCTGACATGGCTTCCACTGAAGGCGATGTACAAGGGGGAGGGAATTTGATTTTTCCCTAACCAATCAGTAGAGATCAACGACTCACCCAGAATCTGACGTCATTAGTATCCATGCCTTGGGGGTGCCGAAAACAAGCGAGCATTGCCCGTTTAAAATGTCTCTGTCGTCGTGCACGCCCAGCTGCATCGCCGTTAAATCCAGTTTAGCAGCTTCCTTAATTTGGTCCTCCATTAACGCGAGTAGTGGCGAAATACCTCAATAGCATCGTTAATGTGGTCTGTAGGATCTGTAGCGGTTGCCATTGTTGCTATCCTCACCAGTTACCCACCGGCGTACAGCTTGACATCAGCGTGGCGCTGATTGGCTAATTGCTAGACCCCCGGCGTTCACTGGTCCGTCCAGTGTTTGGACGAGATAAATCGCAAATTCATTAAAGTATGCCAGACCAGAGATGCAAGCCTACTCAGTTGAGTGGGCGGGGTCTATGGTCTGGAACCAGGCTAATAATTTTGTCATTTGTGAAGTGTAATCTAACCTCTGTAATCTGTCTAATGTAATCTGACTACTGTAATATGATTACTCTACTGCAATAAATATAACTTGATTATACAATCCGATTACTGTAATATGATTTGTAATCTGACTACTGTAATCTCTAAACAGTTACAGAAATAGGATTACTATAATCCCAGTAATGTAATCTGATTACAGAACACAGTAGAGTACAGTAGAGTCTCACCTTGAACTATCTGACCTGAGGTTGTGGCTGGCCTGGTCTGCTGACGGCTGCTGTGACCTTTGACCTCTACAGCTGATCAGAGAGACACAGTGAGCGGAGGAGAGGACAAAACAATGACACAAACAAAGACAAGAGAAGAAGAAATGTACCTTTAACTGATCCTGATGACACCTGCAGGCAGAGACAGAAACAGGAAGTTCAACTTCGCAATTATAGTCACTGTAGTCTAACAGGAAACAGAAAAATTGCAACTGAAAATACAAAGTAAAATAAAATATTAAACTAGAGCAGCATTCTTATGTCCTACTAGCACCACCGACAGGTGGCAGTGTTCATTACAAGCGTCAAAGGTCGCTATAGTCTACAGAGTTTGTTACAGTCGGCAGAGTTCGTTACAGTTGGCAGAGGTCGTTATAGTCGGCAGAGATCGTTACAGGCGGCAGAGGTCATTACAGGTGACAGAGGTCATTACATGCAGCAGAGGTCGTTACATGCAGCAGAGGTCATTACAAGCGGCAGAGGTCATTACAGTCTGCAGAGGTCGTTACAGGTGGCAGAGGTCGTTACAGTTGGCAGCGGTCGTTACAGGCGACAGAGGTCATTACAGGTGGCAGAGGTCGTTACAGTTGGCAGAGGTCGTTACAGGCGGCAGAGGTCATTACAGGTGACAGAGGTCATTACATGCAGCAGAGGTCGTTACATGCAGCAGAGGTCATTACAAGCGGCAGAGGTCGTTACAGGCGACAGAGGTCATTACAGGTGGCAGAGGTCGTTACAGTTGGCAGAGGTCGTTACAGGCGACAGAGGTCATTACAGGTGACAGAGGTCATTACATGCAGCAGAGGTCGTTACATGCAGCAGAGGTCATTACAAGCGGCAGAGGTCGTTACAGGCGACAGAGGTCATTACAGGCGACAGAGGTCATTACAAGCGGCAGAGGTCGTTACAGGCGGCAGAGGTCATTACAGGCGACAGAGGTCATTACAGGCGACAGAGGTCATTACATGCAGCAGAGGTCATTACAAGCGGCAGAGGTCATTACAGGCGACAGAGGTCATTACAAGCGGCAGAGGTCGTTACAGGCGGCAGAGGTCATTACAGGCAACAGAGGTCATTACATGCAGCAGAGGTCGTTACAGGCGGCAGAGGTCGTTACATGCAGCAGAGGTCATTACAAGCGGCAGAGGTCGTTACAGGCGGCAGAGGTCATTACAGGCGACAGGTCATTACATGCAGCAGAGGTCGTTACAAGCGGCAGACGTCGTTACAGGCGGCAGAGGTCATTACATGCAGCAGAGGTCATTACAAGCGGCAGAGGTCGTTACAAGCGGCAGAGGTCATTACAGGCGACAGAGGTCATTACATGCAGCAGAGGTCATTACAAGCGGCAGAGGTCGTTACAGGCGGCAGAGGTCATTACAGGCGACAGAGGTCATTACAGGTGACAGAGGTCATTACATGCAGCAGAGGTCATTACAAGCGGCAGAGGTCATTACAGGCGACAGAGGTCGTTACATGCAGCAGAGGTCATTACATGCAGCAGAGGTCGTTACAGGCGGCAGAGGTCATTACAGGCGGCAGAGGTCATTACAGGCAGCAGAGGTCGTTACATGCAGCAGAGGTCGTTACATGCAGCAGAGGTCGTTACAGGCGGCAGAGGTCGTTACAGGCGGCAGAGGTCGTTACATGCAGCAGAGGTCGTTACAGGCGGCAGAGGTCGTTACATGCAGCAGAGGTCGTTACATGCGGCAGAGGTCGTTACAGGAGGCAGAGGTCATTACAGGCAGCAGAGGTCGTTACATGCAGCAGAGGTCGTTACGTGCAGCAGAGGTCGTTACGTGCAGCAGAGGTCGTTACAGGCGGCAGAGGTCGTTACATGCAGCAGAGGTCGTTACAGGCGGCAGAGGTCGTTACATGCAGCAGAGGTCGTTACATGCAGCAGAGGTCATTACAGGCAGCAGAGGTCGTTACAGGCATCAGAGGTCGTTACATGCAGCAGAGGTCGTTACAGGCGGCAGAGGTCGTTACAGGCAGCAGAGGTCGTTACAGGCATCAGAGGTCGTTACATGCAGCAGAGGTCGTTACAGCTACAATAACAACATCATGATTATTTAGTTTCATGTAATAAATGTAATGTGACTAGTTTAATAGGACTACTGTAATCAGTGTGTGTGTGTGTGTGTGTGTGTACTCACAGTAGTGTGTTCTACGCTCTGACACAAGCCTCCACTTTCCAATCCGACGAGCTCCGCCTCCAACCTGCAACACACAATCATTCAGTTTCATACAGTCTGTTTAGTTGTGTAGTGATGAGGTGTGTTGTAGATGTGTAGTGATGAGGTGTGTTGTAGATGTGTAGTGATGAGGTGTGTTGTAGTTGTGTAGTGATGAGGTGTGTTGTAGATGTGTAGTGATGAGGTGTGTTGTAGATGTGTAGTGATGAGGTGTGTTGTAGTTGTGTAGTGATGAGGTGTGTTGTAGTTGTGTAGTGATGAGGTGTGTTGTAGATGTGTAGTGATGAGGTGTGTTGTAGTTGTGTAGTGATGTCAGAGAGGTGCTGCAGACATGTGTTTTTGCGTGTGTGTGTTCTGAGCACTCAAACTCAGGTGAGACCTGCTGATGGTGTCCTCCAGGCTCCTGGTCCTGGCCTCGTCCTGCTCCAGTTGTCTCTTTACTTCATCCTGTTCTGGTCCAGCAGAGGGCGCTCCGTCCAGCAGCCAGCGCTCCCTCAGGGCCTTCGACTGAACAGGAAATACAAAAAGACTGCGGTTAGGACGGTATCATCAAAGTATAAAGATGCAGTGACATCAGACGGACGCTGGTGTCATTCTGTCAGTGAACACATGACTGAATGAACATGTGACGGTTGACTTCAGATCAGTGCTGACAGAACATGAAGGGACGTCTGGACAAAAAACAGTGAGTGTGGACGGACTCCAGATCAGCTGATGTCATGTCTCTGTGTCCTTGTGTCCGTCTGCAGAGCAGCTGCCTGTTCTACATACTGGGCGGCGGCGGTGAGTCTGCGGCGTCGGTCTGATGTCAGATATTTTTACTCTGCAGCTGTTTATAGTCTGATGAAGCTCTGCATCGACACGCCTCCTGATGCACGTTGTGAAAACAACTTCCTGTCACCAACAACCAGGGTGAGCAGCTTCACCGTGAGTGTCGCTGCTTCTAACGCTCCATTGCATCTTTGTTTTTATTGTTTATTTTTGTTTTGAATGTTCTGAATCCTGTTAGTAAACATCAGGTTTTTTATTTGTTTTTATTGTTCATATAAAAAAACAGCAGCAGCTGAAAATCACTGATCAACAACTTCCTCTGCTGTCACATGACAATGCTCCCTGTGGACTGAATGTCTCACACATCTGAAGACATGAAGACACGTCTCTGTGTGTGTCTGTCTAACAGAACCTATCCGTAGCTCCACTAACACACCCAGATAATAATACTGCTGCATGTATCCTTCTGCATCTGTCTCACCTTCAGGTGCTGCAGGGCTCTCCTGTCGTCCTCCAGCTGACGTTTCTTGTTCTCAATCTCAGTCTGCCACTTCCTCTTCTCCTGAGGCATGATGGGAAACACACAACAGTTGAAGCTTCAAGCATGTTAAGACATGACTGAGGCCCCGATCACACTTCATCTGTTTATAGCGTAAACACTGTTTACAACTTAAACACTTCAACTGTTCACAAAATACACACTTCAACTGTTTACAGCGTAAACACTTCATCTTGTTACAGCGTAAACACTTCATCTGTTTACAACAAAAACACTTCAACTGTTTACAGCGTAAACACTTCATCTTGTTACAGCGTAAACACTTCAACTGTTTACAACAAAAACACTTCAACTGTTTACAGCGTAAACACTTCATCTTGTTACAGCGTAAACACTTCATCTGTTTACAACAAAAACACTTCAACTGTTTACAGCGTAAACACTTCATCTTGTTACAGCGTAAACACTTCAACTGTTTACAACAAAAACACTTCAACTGTTTACAACAAAAACACTTCAACTGTTTACAGCGTAAACACTTCATCTTGTTACAGCGTAAACACTTCAACTGTTTACAGCGTAAACACTTCATCTTGTTACAGCGTAAACACTTCATCTGTTTACAACAAAAACACTTCAACTGTTTACAGCGTAAACACTTCATCTTGTTACAGCGTAAACACTTCATCTGTTTACAACAAAAACACTTCAACTGTTTACAGCGTAAACACTTCATCTTGTTACAGCGTAAACACTTCAACTGTTTACAGCGTAAACACTTCATCTTGTTACAGCGTAAACACTTCAACTGTTTACAGTGAAAACACTTCAACTGTTTACAGCGTAAACACTTCATCTTGTTACAGCGTAAACACTTCAACTGTTTACAGTGAAAACATCGAGATAAAAACACAGTACTGTTGCAGTTGCTGCTGATGTCTGAGATGCAACACGATTAAATTACACAGGAAGTAGATGAGAGAGAGTGTGTGTGTGCATGTGTGGATCAATAAGTGCATTAGTGTCAGAGCTCTGATCAGCTCAGAGGGTTACAGTGTGTCTGCGGTCAGATGTGTGTGTGTATTACGTGTGTGTGTGTGGGTGTGTGTGTGTGGGTGTGTGTGTGTGGTGTGTGTGTGTGTGGGCGTGTGGTGTGTTCACTGACAGTATGTACATTACACTCACTGCGAGGAGCTGCTGCCGGTCCTGCTGAGCCTCACCGACCCTGAGGGACACGGACACACACACACACACACACACACACAGATATTAGAGTTAATGTGTTCATCACCAGGGGTCACTGTAGGTCACTGCAGCAGCAGTGGGCGTCGGCCTAACCTATGAGGTCAGAGGGGTGATCTTAGAACAGGAAGTACCAGGTTGGAAGAGGAAACATGAAGTAAGTGTAGCCAAAGATGGCGGATAAACCAAGACGGTCCACTGCGAGTCAGTTTCCTGTATCAGTGTCACGTGGGGTTCGCGACCACCACGCCCCTTTAGGAGACTAACAGCAGGTCCTGAGTCCATTGACATCAGTGGGAGAAATGAACGTGATTACAGATTATAGCCGATTCTTTCGCCCCATAGTCACAGAAGCAAATATTGGACCCATTTATCACAAGCCACATACCTTCAGAACATCCCGACACCAAAATGGCAAATTTCAGACGGACAAATCAGGAGAAAATTTACTTTGTTCAAGACCCGTCTCTGTCTCAACAACACACTCTCATGAGATCTGGCAACAGATATCTCCTCTCTGGTGCTGAAATCAGTGCAGTTTCACCAAAGATACAGGTTGGTTATAATCAGTGGTTTTCACAGTCAGGTCTGGTTGGTTATAATCAGTGGTTTTCACAGTCAGGTCTGGTTGGCAGTTGTTCCAGAGGATCAGCTGGACTCTGCTGAGCTCCACACTTTCCTGGTTTTGTTTTAGTGAAGCTGAACTCAAAGGATCCTGAACAAAGCTGCTGTCCGTCTCCATGGCGACTGGACTCTACAACAGAGAATCTGAGCTGCAGAGAAAAACACCAGCCACAGGCTCTGATATATGTACTGGGTCCACTGGAAACCAGTTCAGACTGCAGAGCATCAGCACAGGACAGACAGGAAGTTCACTTCAAAATAAAATTACAAACCAACAAACCAGCTTCTGTGTTCCTCTTATTGTGTCCACACCCCGACACAGACCACCTCACTCCACTACAGACCAGTACAGACCGGTACAGACAGGTACAGACCGGTACAGACAGGTACAGACCAGTACAGACCGGTACAGACAGGTACAGACCAGTACAGACCGGTACAGACCGGTACAGACCAGTACAGACAGGTACAGACCAGTACAGACAGGTACAGACCAGTACAGACCAGTACAGACAGGTACAGACCAGTACAGACCAGTACAGACAGGTACAGACCAGTACAGACAGGTACACAGAGACAGTCAGACATATTTTTCTGATTTGATTGATCTGAATTGTTTTAATAATCAATCTGATGAGTCATAACAATCAGCTGA
Organism: Epinephelus fuscoguttatus; assembly: GCF_011397635.1. Classification (NCBI taxonomy): domain Eukaryota; kingdom Metazoa; phylum Chordata; class Actinopteri; order Perciformes; family Serranidae; genus Epinephelus; species Epinephelus fuscoguttatus. The sequence goes on along the minus strand of NC_064761.1, from coordinate 45,490,863 downwards.
TTGATCAGATAAATACTGATCTGCTCTCAGAATCAGAGGAAATAATTTCATATTAGATTGATTACATTGATTAACTGAAATGATTGTAGCTTTTATTTAATTCTCAGAACTTCCTCCTTAGTTTTCCACAATAAAATCCTTCATTCAGATCATGTTGTGTCTTTCACTGTGAAAACATTAGGAGGAACAGAACCAACCCAGTGAACTCGTCCGTGTCCTTCTCATGTCAGGGATCCAACATCGCTGATCAACTTTTTTATCTGTTGCCTGGCAACCAACGAAGCTCAACAACTTTGTTGCCATTGTTTTTCTCACTGAAACACAAAAACAACATCGTCACCTTAAAGAAAAATAAGAGTTCTAAAGGGTTCATCCTGAAGGGCTGATGTTTGACCCAGAACCCTCTGTTAAAGGAAGGGTTCTTTATGAGAGTAAGGGTTCCATTAAGAACCCTGTTCAAGCATAAAGTTCCTTTAGCCCTGGGCTAACCTGTTAGAGTAAAAGCATCACTGGTGGGAGCCACCCTGGATGGGTTCTCGATGTAACCTTTTGCATATGAAAGGGTTCTTTTACTTTTTACACTACAAGTCACATTCACCCATTCACACACACATTCACACATGGTGCCACCTGCAACTCAGTTTTTAACACAGTCACACACAGATGGACACTGAAGCAGACTTCACAACAACACAAGTAAAAAGTGAACTTTGATTTCTTACAGTTCAGTTCAGGAGAATTTTGCCTGAATATTTACTGGAGAATAAAACAGGACTTTTGATTTTCTGTAACTTCCATAAGTTCTCAGTTATTTTGGGCTGTTCTGACGCAGCATCACAAACACACAGAATGATAAATAATGAACGGTCCCTTAAACTCCTGGTTCATCATAATGACCCCTCCCTCTGTTAACACGTCACACTTTATATGTTTATATATAATATTAATGTTAATGACTCTGTTTGAACTGCAGCCTGCAGAAATAGACTTTATCTTCACTACTGCTGGTTTTAACATGACTGGGCGAGGCGAAGCTTTTATTTTGAAGACTGTGACCGGAAGTTGTCCAAACGTCTCGAGCTTGACAGCATTGATCATAAATCAGGTCCTCGATGTCATAAACTGATCAATATGTAATCAGAAGGCTCGTGCTACTCATTGATGAGCTGTCCCGTCTGATTCCGCACAGAAAAGTAGAGCACAGAATGTTTTTGTCACTCCGCCGGATTTAATGTCATTTAACCCTTTCCTGTCCTCGTGCGGTGACCACACACACATGTGCATGTTTCCGGTGTCTCCGACGGACTTTGGTGCAGTTTTTCCTCCGCAGCTGATTCCCGGTAACACCGGTCCTGACTCAGCGGTCTGACGGACTGATGCCGCACAATGACGACAGACCACACGCCCCGCACGCGCACAGTCAGGTCACACTTCACGTCATGAACATACAGAACATTTAACACAAGAAGAAGAAGGAAAGAAGGAAACATGATAAAAGAAGAAGAAAAAATAAAGGGTACTTACTCCATGTCTGAGAACAGATCAGTCCGCTGCTGCTGAGCCCCGAGTCATCCGGTGGTCTGCATCCGACAGAGAACAGAGACCCGCCCACACCGAGACGAGGACGAGGACGGGGGGGGGGGAGTCAGAGTACTCCACAGTACCAATACTGCAGCACCTACAGGTCAGAGTACTCTACAGTACCAATACTGCAGCACCGACAGGTCAGAGTACTCCACGGTACCACTACTGCAGCACCTACAGGTCAGAGTACTCCACAGTACCAATACTGCAGCACCTACAGGTCAGAGTACTCCACAGTACCAATACTGCAGCACCTACAGGTCAGAGTACTCCACAGTACCAATACTGCAGCACCGACAGGTCAGAGTACTCCACGGTACCACTACTGCAGCACCTACAGGTCAGAGTACTCCACAGTACCAATACTGCAGCACCGACAGGTCAGAGTACTCCACGGTACCACTACTGCAGCACCTACAGGTCAGAGTACTCCACAGTACCAATACTGCAGCACCTACAGGTCAGAGTACTCCACAGTACCAATACTGCAGCACCGACAGGTCAGAGTACTCCACGGTACCACTACTGCTGCACCTACAGGTCAGAGTACTCCACAGTACCAATACTGCAGCACCTACAGGTCAGAGTACTCCACAGTACCAATACTGCAGCACCTACAGGTCAGAGTACTCCACAGTACCAATACTGCAGCACCGACAGGTCAGAGTACTCCACGGTACCACTACTGCTGCACCTACAGGTCAGAGTACTCTACAGTACCAATACTGCAGCACCGACAGGTCAGAGTACTCCACGGTACCACTACTGCAGCACCTACAGGTCAGAGTACTCCACAGAACCAATACTGCAGCACCTACAGGTCAGAGTACTCCACAGTACCAATACTGCTGCACCTACAGGTCAGAGTACTCCACAGTACCAATACTGCAGCACCTACAGGTCAGAGTACTCCACAGTACCAATACTGCAGCACCTACAGGTCAGAGTACTCCACAGTACCACTACTGCTGCACCTACAGGTCAGAGTACTCCACAGTACAAATACTGCAGCACCTACAGGTCAGAGTACTCCACAGTACCAATACTGCAGCACCTACAGGTCAGAGTACTCTACTGTACAAATACTGCAGCACCTACAGGTCAGAGTACTCCACAGTACCAATACTGCAGCACCTACAGGTCAGAGTACTCTACTGTACAAATACTGCAGCACCTACAGGTCAGAGTACTCCACAGTACCAATACTGCAGCACCTACAGGTCAGAGTACAAATACTGCAGCACCTACAGGTCAGAGTACTCCACAGTACCAATACTGCTGCACCTACAGGTCAGAGTACTCCACAGAACCAATACTGCTGCACCTACAGGTCAGAGTACTCCACAGTACCAATACTGCAGCACCTACAGGTCAGAGTACTCTACTGTACAAATACTGCAGCACCTACAGGTCAGAGTACTCCACAGTACCAATACTGCAGCACCTACAGGTCAGAGTACAAATACTGCAGCACCTACAGGTCAGAGTACTCCACAGTACCAATACTGCTGCACCTACAGGTCAGAGTACTCCACAGAACCAATACTGCTGCACCTACAGGTCAGAGTACTCCTGCACCTACAGGTCAGAGTACTCCACAGTACCAATACTGCAGCACCTACAGGTCAGAGTACTCTACTGTACAAATACTGCAGCACCTACAGGTCAGAGTACTCTACTGTAGAAATACTGCAGCACCTACAGGTCAGAGTACTCCACAGTACCAATACTGCAGCACCTACAGGTCAGAGTACTCCACAGTACCAATACTGCAGCACCTACAGGTCAGAGTACAAATACTGCAGCACCTACAGGTCAGAGTACTCCACAGTACCAATACTGCTGCACCTACAGGTCAGAGTACTCCACAGTACCAATACTGCTGCACCTACAGGTCAGAGTACTCCTGCACCTACAGGTCAGAGTTCTCCTCAGTACCAATACTGCAGCACCTACAGGTCAGAGTACTCTACTGTACCAACACTGCAGCACCGACAGGTCAGAGTACTCTACAGTACCAATACTGCAGCACCTACAGGTCAGAGTACTCCACAGTACCAATACTGCTGCACCTACAGGTCAGAGTACTCCACAGTACCAATACTGCAGCACCTACAGGTCAGAGTACTCTACTGTACCAACACTGCAGCACCTACAGGTCAGAGTACTCTACAGTACCAATACTGCAGCACCTACAGGTCAGAGTACTCCACAGTACCAATACTGCTGCACCTACAGGTCAGAGTACTCCACAGTACCAATACTGCAGCACCTACAGGTCAGAGTACTCCAGGTCAGAGTACTCCACAGTACCACTACTGCTGCACCTACAGGTCAGAGTACTCCACAGTACCAATACTGCTGCACCTACAGGTCAGAGTACTCCACAGTACCAATACTGCAGCACCTACAGGTCAGAGTACTCTACTGTACAAATACTGCAGCACCTACAGGTCAGAGTACTCCACTGTACCAATACTGCTGCACCTACAGGTCAGAGTACAAATACTGCAGCACCTACAGGTCAGAGTACTCCACAGTACCAATACTGCTGCACCTACAGGTCAGAGTACTCCTGCACCTACAGGTCAGAGTACTCCACAGTACCAATACTGCAGCACCTACAGGTCAGAGTACTCTACTGTACCAACACTGCAGCACCGACAGGTCAGAGTACTCTACAGTACCAATACTGCAGCACCTACAGGTCAGAGTACTCCACAGTACCAATACTGCAGCACCTACAGGTCAGAGTACTCTACTGTACAAATACTGCAGCACCTACAGGTCAGAGTACTCTACTGTAGAAATACTGCAGCACCTACAGGTCAGAGTACTCCACAGTACCAATACTGCAGCACCTACAGGTCAGAGTACTCTACTGTAGAAATACTGCAGCACCTACAGGTCAGAGTACTCCACAGTACCAATACTGCAGCACCTACAGGTCAGAGTACTCCACAGTACCAATACTGCTGCACCTACAGGTCAGAGTACTCTACTGTAGAAATACTGCAGCACCTACAGGTCAGAGTACTCCACAGTACCAATACTGCTGCACCTACAGGTCAGAGTACTCCACAGTACCAATACTGCAGCACCTACAGGTCAGAGTACTCTACTGTACCAACACTGCAGCACCTACAGGTCAGAGTACTCTACAGTACCAATACTGCAGCACCTACAGGTCAGAGTACTCCACAGTACCAATACTGCTGCACCTACAGGTCAGAGTACTCCACAGTACCAATACTGCAGCACCTACAGGTCAGAGTACTCCACGGTACCACTACTGCTGCACCTACAGGTCAGAGTACTCCACAGTACCAATACTGCAGCACCTACAGGTCAGAGTACTCCACAGTACCAATACTGCTGCACCTACAGGTCAGAGTACTCCACAGTACCAATACTGCAGCACCTACAGGTCAGAGTACTCTACTGTACAAATACTGCAGCACCTACAGGTCAGAGTACTCCACTGTACCAATACTGCTGCACCTACAGGTCAGAGTACTCTACTGTACCAACACTGCAGCACCTACAGGTCAGAGTACTCCACAGTACCAATACTGCAGCACCTACAGGTCAGAGTACTCTACTGTACCAACACTGCAGCACCTACAGGTCAGAGTACTCTACTGTACCAACACTGCTGCACCTACAGGTCAGAGTACTCCACAGTACCAATACTGCAGCACCTACAGGTCAGAGTACTCTACTGTACCAATACTGCAGCACCTACAGGTCAGAGTACTCCACAGTACCAATACTGCAGCACCTACAGGTCAGAGTACTCTACTGTACCAACACTGCTGCACCTACAGGTCAGAGTACTCTACAGTACCAATACTGCAGCACCGACAGGTCAGAGTACTCCACGGTACCACTACTGCAGCACCTACAGGTCAGAGTACTCCACAGTACCAATACTGCAGCACCTACAGGTCAGAGTACTCCACAGTACCAATACTGCAGCACCTACAGGTCAGAGTACTCCACAGTACCAATACTGCAGCACCGACAGGTCAGAGTACTCCACGCACCACTACTGCAGCACCTACAGGTCAGAGTACTCCACAGTACCAATACTGCAGCACCGACAGGTCAGAGTACTCCACGGTACCACTACTGCAGCACCTACAGGTCAGAGTACTCCACAGTACCAATACTGCAGCACCTACAGGTCAGAGTACTCCACAGTACCAATACTGCAGCACCTACAGGTCAGAGTACTCCACAGTACCAATACTGCAGCACCGACAGGTCAGAGTACTCCACGGTACCACTACTGCTGCACCTACAGGTCAGAGTACTCCACAGTACCAATACTGCAGCACCTACAGGTCAGAGTACTCCACAGTACCAATACTGCAGCACCTACAGGTCAGAGTACTCCACAGTACCAATACTGCAGCACCGACAGGTCAGAGTACTCCACGGTACCACTACTGCTGCACCTACAGGTCAGAGTACTCTACAGTACCAATACTGCAGCACCGACAGGTCAGAGTACTCCACGGTACCACTACTGCAGCACCTACAGGTCAGAGTACTCCACAGAACCAATGCTGCAGCACCTACAGGTCAGAGTACTCCACAGTACCAATACTGCTGCACCTACAGGTCAGAGTACTCCACAGTACCAATACTGCAGCACCTACAGGTCAGAGTACTCCACAGTACCAATACTGCAGCACCTACAGGTCAGAGTACTCCACAGTACCACTACTGCTGCACCTACAGGTCAGAGTACTCCACAGTACAAATACTGCAGCACCTACAGGTCAGAGTACTCCACAGTACCAATACTGCAGCACCTACAGGTCAGAGTACTCTACTGTACAAATACTGCAGCACCTACAGGTCAGAGTACTCCACAGTACCAATACTGCAGCACCTACAGGTCAGAGTACTCTACTGTACAAATACTGCAGCACCTACAGGTCAGAGTACTCCACAGTACCAATACTGCAGCACCTACAGGTCAGAGTACAAATACTGCAGCACCTACAGGTCAGAGTACTCCACAGTACCAATACTGCTGCACCTACAGGTCAGAGTACTCCACAGAACCAATACTGCTGCACCTACAGGTCAGAGTACTCCACAGTACCAATACTGCAGCACCTACAGGTCAGAGTACTCTACTGTACAAATACTGCAGCACCTACAGGTCAGAGTACTCCACAGTACCAATACTGCAGCACCTACAGGTCAGAGTACAAATACTGCAGCACCTACAGGTCAGAGTACTCCACAGTACCAATACTGCTGCACCTACAGGTCAGAGTACTCCACAGAACCAATACTGCTGCACCTACAGGTCAGAGTACTCCTGCACCTACAGGTCAGAGTACTCCACAGTACCAATACTGCAGCACCTACAGGTCAGAGTACTCTACTGTACAAATACTGCAGCACCTACAGGTCAGAGTACTCTACTGTAGAAATACTGCAGCACCTACAGGTCAGAGTACTCCACAGTACCAATACTGCAGCACCTACAGGTCAGAGTACTCCACAGTACCAATACTGCAGCACCTACAGGTCAGAGTACAAATACTGCAGCACCTACAGGTCAGAGTACTCCACAGTACCAATACTGCTGCACCTACAGGTCAGAGTACTCCACAGTACCAATACTGCTGCACCTACAGGTCAGAGTACTCCTGCACCTACAGGTCAGAGTACTCCACAGTACCAATACTGCAGCACCTACAGGTCAGAGTACTCTACTGTACCAACACTGCAGCACCGACAGGTCAGAGTACTCTACAGTACCAATACTGCAGCACCTACAGGTCAGAGTACTCCACAGTACCAATACTGCTGCACCTACAGGTCAGAGTACTCCACAGTACCAATACTGCAGCACCTACAGGTCAGAGTACTCTACTGTACCAACACTGCAGCACCTACAGGTCAGAGTACTCTACAGTACCAATACTGCAGCACCTACAGGTCAGAGTACTCCACAGTACCAATACTGCTGCACCTACAGGTCAGAGTACTCCACAGTACCAATACTGCAGCACCTACAGGTCAGAGTACTCCAGGTCAGAGTACTCCACAGTACCACTACTGCTGCACCTACAGGTCAGAGTACTCCACAGTACCAATACTGCTGCACCTACAGGTCAGAGTACTCCACAGTACCAATACTGCAGCACCTACAGGTCAGAGTACAAATACTGCAGCACCTACAGGTCAGAGTACTCCACTGTACCAATACTGCTGCACCTACAGGTCAGAGTACAAATACTGCAGCACCTACAGGTCAGAGTACTCCACAGTACCAATACTGCTGCACCTACAGGTCAGAGTACTCCTGCACCTACAGGTCAGAGTACTCCACAGTACCAATACTGCAGCACCTACAGGTCAGAGTACTCTACTGTACCAACACTGCAGCACCGACAGGTCAGAGTACTCTACAGTACCAATACTGCAGCACCTACAGGTCAGAGTACTCCACAGTACCAATACTGCAGCACCTACAGGTCAGAGTACTCTACTGTACAAATACTGCAGCACCTACAGGTCAGAGTACTCTACTGTAGAAATACTGCAGCACCTACAGGTCAGAGTACTCCACAGTACCAATACTGCAGCACCTACAGGTCAGAGTACTCTACTGTAGAAATACTGCAGCACCTACAGGTCAGAGTACTCCACAGTACCAATACTGCAGCACCTACAGGTCAGAGTACTCCACAGTACCAATACTGCTGCACCTACAGGTCAGAGTACTCTACTGTAGAAATACTGCAGCACCTACAGGTCAGAGTACTCCACAGTACCAATACTGCTGCACCTACAGGTCAGAGTACTCCACAGTACCAATACTGCAGCACCTACAGGTCAGAGTACTCTACTGTACCAACACTGCAGCACCTACAGGTCAGAGTACTCTACAGTACCAATACTGCAGCACCTACAGGTCAGAGTACTCCACAGTACCAATACTGCTGCACCTACAGGTCAGAGTACTCCACAGTACCAATACTGCAGCACCTACAGGTCAGAGTACTCCACGGTACCACTACTGCTGCACCTACAGGTCAGAGTACTCCACAGTACCAATACTGCAGCACCTACAGGTCAGAGTACTCCACAGTACCAATACTGCTGCACCTACAGGTCAGAGTACTCCACAGTACCAATACTGCAGCACCTACAGGTCAGAGTACTCTACTGTACAAATACTGCAGCACCTACAGGTCAGAGTACTCCACTGTACCAATACTGCTGCACCTACAGGTCAGAGTACTCTACTGTACCAACACTGCAGCACCTACAGGTCAGAGTACTCCACAGTACCAATACTGCAGCACCTACAGGTCAGAGTACTCTACTGTACCAACACTGCAGCACCTACAGGTCAGAGTACTCTACTGTACCAACACTGCTGCACCTACAGGTCAGAGTACTCCACAGTACCAATACTGCAGCACCTACAGGTCAGAGTACTCTACTGTACCAATACTGCAGCACCTACAGGTCAGAGTACTCCACAGTACCAATACTGCAGCACCTACAGGTCAGAGTACTCTACTGTACCAACACTGCTGCACCTACAGGTCAGAGTACTCTACAGTACCAATACTGCAGCACCTACAGGTCAGAGTACTCCACAGTACCAATACTGCTGCACCTACAGGTCAGAGTACTCCACAGTACCAATACTGCAGCACCTACAGGTCAGAGTACTCCGGGTCAGAGTACTCCACAGTACCACTACTGCTGCACCTACAGGTCAGAGTACTCCACAGTACCAATACTGCAGCACCTACAGGTCAGAGTACTCCACAGTACCACTACTGCAGCACCTACAGGTCAGAGTACTCCACAGTACCAATACTGCAGCACCTACAGGTCAGAGTACTCCACGGTACCACTACTGCTGCACCTACAGGTCAGAGTACTCCACAGTACCAATACTGCAGCACCTACAGGTCAGAGTACTCCACAGTACCAATACTGCTGCACCTACAGGTCAGAGTACTCCACAGAACCAATACTGCAGCACCTACAGGTCAGAGTACTCCACAGAACCAATACTGCTGCACCTACAGGTCAGAGTACTCCACAGTACCACTACTGCAGCACCGACAGGTCAGAGTACTCCAAAGAACTAATACTGCTGCACCTACAGGTCAGAGTACTCTACAGTACCAACACTGCAGCACCTACAGGTCAGCGTACTCCACAGTACCACTACTGCTGCACCTACAGGTCAGAGTACTCCACAGTACCAACACTGCAGCACCTACAGGTCAGAGTACTCCACAGTACCACTACTGCTGCACCTACAGGTCAGAGTACTCCACAGTACCAACACTGCAGCACCTACAGGTCAGAGTACTCCACAGTACCACTACTGCTGCACCTACAGGTCAGAGTACTCCACAGTACCAACACTGCAGCACCTACAGGTCAGAGTACTCCACAGAACCACTACTGCAGCACCTACAGGTCAGAGTACTCCACAGAACCACTACTGCTGCACCTACAGGTCAGAGTACTCCAGGTCAGAGTACTCCACAGTACCACTACTGCTGCTGCACCTACAGGTCAGAGTACTCCACAGTACCAACACTGCAGCACCTACAGGTCAGAGTACTCCACAGAACCAATACTGCTGCACCTACAGGTCAGAGTACTCCACAGTACCAATACTGCAGCACCGACAGGTCAGAGTACTCCACAGTACCACTACTGCTGCACCTACAGGTCAGAGTACTCCACAGAACCACTACTGCAGCACCTACAGGTCAGAGTACTCCACAGAACCACTACTGCTGCACCTACAGGTCAGAGTACTCCAGGTCAGAGTACTCCACAGTACCACTACTGCTGCTGCACCTACAGGTCAGAGTACTCCACAGTACCAACACTGCAGCACCTACAGGTCAGAGTACTCCACAGAACCAATACTGCTGCACCTACAGGTCAGAGTACTCCACAGTACCAATACTGCAGCACCGACAGGTCAGAGTACTCCACGGTATTGATCAGTGATCGATCAGGTTCTATCAGTGATGGTTGTGTTGCTGCTGCGAGTCCAGCAGAGGGCGACATCACACCTTCAGAATCTAAACAAACATCAGTCATAAATAATGTCAACAGGTTAAAGTCACAATGATCAGCTGTATTGATCAGGTGAATCAATATCAAATTGAACTTTGGATCATTTACAGATAAAATCAGTTTCACAGATGACTATTGTGATCAGTCACTGCTGACTTTCACCAAATTATCAGTTAGTTTATTGATCTCAAATTCTTACTTCCTGAATCAGGAACCGGCAGATTTTCACAATAAAACACACAGAACATGCTCCGTTAAAGGACTACTTTTATTTTGAAAGAACCATCAAAATTAGTGTTTCAGTACACAAATGACCAGTGTGTGTGTGTGTGTGTGTGTGTGTGTGTGTGTGTGTGTGTGCGCGTGTTGGGGGGGGTGAAACCTTTTCAAAATAAAAGACATGTTGAACACATTTCTGGCTTGTTTCAGTCTGATTAAAGATCAATAATAAAGTTGTAATATTATAAAAACAAAATCTTGATTCAGAGAAATGTAAATGCTCCATGTGTAAAAAATTCTGAGGAAAATTAATTTTCCAAAAAGTTAAAATATTCAGAGAATGAAGTTTTCATTTCAAAATATCAGAATAAATAAAATCACGAAAACAGGAAGTGGTCTGTGAATTAACTGTTTACTGTTTCTTGCTTAAAAAGATTCTCCAAAAAGTCTGACCTGATTTCAATAACATTACAACTTTTCTGTGGAAATATTTGGACCTTAAGCTTGAAATCTTATTTCATTTTGAAAGAACAGATCAATAAGCAGATATATTGATAATAAAATCAGCTGTCTGGTCCTTTGACTCTCAGTTGAAACCTCTAATTAAATTCCATGAACTTTAACAACGATCACATTTGTGTGTTTAGCCCTTCACAGGTTCACGGATCAATAAACTTATTGATCAGGCTGGAGCTCGTACCAAAGATCTCTCAAAGACTCGGACCAGAAATTTAAAAAAGGAGAAAAATAAAATAAATAAATAAATTAAAGATTGAATTGTTTTGTGTTTTTTTAAAGGACGGTCGAGTTGTGTCTTCATGGTTTCAGTCGTTTCTAAATTATAAAACAAAAAACATTAAAAGCGTTAAAAAACTTTGTGATATTGATAAACTGATTTCTCCTCACAGATTCGAGTTGCTGCTTTAAATCATCTGAAATACTACAGGTCCCAAAATCCACTGCTGCAGAAGGCATCCAATCAGAGAGCTGATTCACTGTTTGGATCGATTCAGACATTTTGCATCAGCTCAGCAGCTGTGGAGCACACAGCAGCCGAGGCTCATGGGTAATGTAGTATTAAGCTGTTTCTACCTGCAGCCACGTGTCAACCTTCACTTCATCAAACTGATCAGAGGTCAGTGTGGAGGCAAAGTGTGGTCCCAAAAATCACCCAAACACCTTCAGCTGTGAACGTCACAAACTCCATTGGATCAGAACATTCAACACCGAACACGCTCATCATCAAATCATTTCACAGTAACGAGATTAAGGTCCCAAAACTGTGGAGATAAAATTCACCTCATCACCTGGAACATTCAGAATAACTACGAGACAACGATTCAGAAACGTGAGATAAAGATCTCAAACATACCTGAAACACACAAGTTCAAATATTTCAGATTTAGAGATCTTTTCTTTATGAAATAAAGACTGTGGAACTTCGACAGTAAGAGTTACTTACGAGAAAAACACGTCCCAGCACTTCATAGCTACAGAATAAAGACCTCGTACTTCTGACATAGTTCAGATTATGTATGTTTGGGACAAAGATGTCATGATAATAAAATAAGGACTTTGTAAATACAGAATAAAAATCTCGTACTTTTGACGTAATAAAGATTGTGTCATTGTGAGATAAAGATTTCAAAGTTACGATAATTATCTTGAAGTTACAGGATTAAATTAGCAGGTAACGAGGACGAATTAATTAAATAAAAACTTGTCTCATTTTAATGACATCATCATCTCTGTCATCTTTGTCATGTGACAAACACAGCGAGTGTCTGTTTGACTTTAACACTAAAGAAATGGGACACATTGAAATGAACAAAGACAACCAGCACAGCTAATGCTAACAGGAGCTAACACCAGATAAAATTAGCTAACCTGAGCTAACACCAGCTAACACAATCTAACATTAGCTAAGGTTAGCGAACATTACCTAACACCAGCTAACATTCCCTAACATTGGCTACCTTACACAAGCTAACATTAGCTAACATGAGTTAACATTAACTAATTAACAAGCTAACATTAGCTAACTTGAGCTAACATTAACAAACATGAGTTAAAATTCCCTAACATGAGCTAAAATAACCTTTCATGTTAACACAAGCTAACATTATCTAACATGAGTTCAAATTACCTGGCTAACACATGCTAAGATTACCTATCATTACCTAACATTAGCTAACATGAGTTCAAATTACCTGGCTAACATGAGCTATCATTACCTATCATTGCCTAACATTAGCTAACATGAGTTCAAATTACCTGGCTAACATGAGCTATCATTACCTATCATTACCTAACACTAGCTAACATTAGCTAACATGAGTCAACATTAACTAACAAGCTACCATTAGCTAGCATCAGTTAACATTACCTAACACAAGCTGATATGAGCTAACATTAGTGATGTTACGCTCGAGCCAGTTTGCTCGACACAGTGTCCATCTATTGAAGCGCAAGTGTTCCGAGGCAGTGTTTCGATCCCTGCTTCGGCACGCCCACAATCACGTGACTACTGGGAGCGAGGCCTCGTTACAGGCAGTTAGTGATGTGACTTGCAGTGCCGAGGCTTCGAAGCATGTGTCGAGTAATCCAGGAAGTGTTTCCGCAATGTGCGTATCGAGGCTTGTGTCGTTTCAGACGAGTGACGTCATTGGTGACGTCCAAAGCCTCGCTGGCCGGCTGTACCACGTGACTGGTTCGGGAAGTGGTTCAGATCTATATATACACAAACCACTAAGTGTAATAGCTTTTTTGTCCAGTAGATGGCTTAGTACAGCAAATGAAGCATCAAGAAGCTTTGCCCTTGAGTGAACCAATTTGATGAAAAGCTTCAATGCTTCATGAAGCTTCATCTGCCCATCACTACAGGCAGTCCCAATGGTCTTTCACTTAGATGCAGTTCTGACACACAGCCAGCAGATGTCACTCTTCTGACTGTATGAAATGCTTCGAAGCAGTGTGTCATTCTTGAAGCAGGTGTGTCAAAATGGTTCACTGCTTCATGAAGCTTCGATTTCACCATCACTAGCTAACATGAGCTAACATGAATTAAAATCACTGGACATGAGCTGACATTACCTCAGATCTAATGATATCTTGCTGTTTTATTAGTTTATATATGCGCCCAGTTTAAAGAAACAATGATGTCATTAAATCCTTAAAAAGCAAATTGATTAAAACAACATCGGTGTTAAAATTCAGCCTCCTGCTAATGTGCTAATGTTTGTTAGCAGGTGAGCCGACGGTCCTGATCCAGCAGAGATGAAGTGACAGGAAGTGAGCTGAGGTGACAGGAAGTGAGCAGAGGTGACAGGAAGTGACAGGTGTTGCAAGTGCAGGGAATGTAAAGGAAACTGTTTCTTACTTGAGAGACCAGTATCTTGACTTCCTGTCTCATGAACCTTCAGACTAAGAGCTGTGCGAGGAGTAAATGAGCATGCTTACTAAAATGACTTCACTGAAGGGGGCGGGGCTTTCAGATATTTAAGGAAACCTGATCAAACACATCCTCTCATTGGTCTGGTCAGAATGTAACCATGGCAACGATTAAAGTCTCCTCTGTCTCCACCTGTGCAGACATCAGAGGTGAGGTGGGCGGGGCTTTCAGCGGGCATGACTCTGGTCTCAGAACTCGACCTTGCAGGCGGGAAAGGTCTCCTCCTGCATGGCCACGGTGCTGTTACTGCCCAGCACGGTGACTGACAGGTCCCTCTGCCTGTCATGGGTCTCCTGGTACCACTCATGCATCGCCAGCGAATCAAAGGTTGGGATCAGAGTCACCTGAGGACAGGTCATAAACAGGCCAATCAGAGAACAGATCATAAGAAGGTGAAGCAAACAAACATCAGTGGGCATTAACGGACCTGAACCTCCGGCCAGCTGCTCTTCCCCTCCAGCAGGGCGTCCAGGATGCTCCTCATTGCCACCTCCTTCACAGGGTTGTCTCCACTGATGATGTAATACGAGGAGCGAAGACGTCTGAACAATTCCAGGTCCACGGTGGAGGAGGCGCAGCCGGACGGCAGGTAGGCCAGGTCCACGTAGACCGCAGAACCCTCAGAACCTGCAGCTTTAGAAGCTGACAGGAAGTCAGCCGAACGAGAAACACGTCATTAACACAACAGTTTTGCTGCTGCGTTCCACCATCACATGACGAGAACAATCAAAAGTCTGAAGCAGAGATAAAAGACCTGGTAATATAGTAATAACAATAATAAACTTTATTTATATGTCGTCTTTCATACAAAGGTCTTTACAACAGGAGCAGTATAAGCCCTGTAGTTCGGACGTCTGTAAGTTCGAAAGTGTTTCTGAGTTTCTTAGAGAGTGTTGTAAAATATTTGTAGAGTACTCTGTGTCATGTGTTTTCAGGACGGTGCCTGCCTACCTGAGGACGAAGGTTTTGCAGGTGCGACTCTGGAGCCTCCCAGTGAATTTCGGGATGACGGCTTCATGTCGATGCTGGAGGTCATCTTCAGGGAGCCTGTGGAGCTACCGACCTTTGACTTTCCGTTCTGGGCTGTGGTACTTCCAGAGGTCGCCTTCATCGTCGTACCGGTTGGTTTCTTGGTCTTAGCGGCTGAACTCTTCAGACTACGGCTGCCCTCCGTGTCAGCCATGCAGGCTCCAGGCTGGGGTGGTAACGGGGGCAGATCTTTGACCGGGGCTGGCGGCGGGTCGTGTCCTCCTCTGTGGGAGTAGTGGGGACTCGGGTGATCTTGTGGATGAGTGGGTGGGAAAAGGCCACTGGAATCATCATCAGACTCCATGTCTGCTGTGATGGAGGGACAGTCCTCTGTACAGGGCGGGACGTCAGAGTCCGTGGCCGTCAGGAGGGAGTCGCTGACTGATGTGGGTGGAGTTTCCTGGCTGTAGGCTGAAGGACAGCCGCTGCTGCTTTGATCCTGTGAGTGGTTGTTGTTGTCGGAGATGTCTGGTGAGTCAGCGGCGGCGAAGCCAGGGTTAACATGCTGCTGATGGTTCTCTGGAGTCTTGGGGTGCTGGAACTCACAGGGCGACACCAAGCAGAGATCAACATCATGTGGAACATCTGAGATAAGCTCTGATATCCCGTGGATGTGCTCTTCTGAGCAGCTATTATGGTTGGACCTCAGAGGTAGGGAGTCCGAGTCACTAACGTGTCCGTTAGAGTAGACTCTGTCCGCGGCAGGTCCTCTGGGCGACACAGCAGCCGGTGGAAGTGTTTGCTCTAAAGAAACCGATAGAGATTCATCGACTTCTGTGGAGTGAGGAGAGCCGACCTCAGCCGGCAGGGAGGTGATGGTGGGGGAGGAGTCTGGCATGATGTCTTTGAAAGGACTGAGCGTCAACAGACTGGACTGTTTGTCCTGAGAGGAGGAGGAGGAGGAGTTCTCCACAGCGTCCCTCGAGGAGCTCAGGTCGGACGTCCTACAGCCTCCCTGGTTATAATCCTCAAAGCCCAGACTGGACCCTCGCACCCCAAGGCTTCTGTCCTCACCTAAAACCTGAATGTCCTCCTCAGAGGATGGATGGAAAGGCTTGCGTCCTGCACAGTTAGAGACGTGGTCCGTCTCCACACAGCGAAACTTCTCTGGACTCTCCACCATGCAGGTCTGGTTTCCGTTGGCCTGTTCTCCATCAGGACTTGTGACTGCAATGATCGCAGAGTTCTGATTTCTGTTCCTGTTGTCGTCTTCCAGTCGAAGTCTTTCAAATTCAGCCGTCATGTCCTCAGGTGTGGACACCTTGGACCGATCTGCCTCCTTCTGGTTTTCCTGCTCCTTTGGACCTGGTTTACCTTTTGTCCCTTTATTCAAAGTGTCTTTCTTTGGGAGAGTCCCATCTTTCTTCAGAGACCCACTTTTGCCCAGACCTTTCTTTATGTCTGTACTTCCTGTTGAAGCTGCACTTGTTGTTTTCTTCACTTCTTTAACAGCTGGTTTTGCAGTTTTCTTCTCCTCTGCTTTGACGTCCTTCTTGCTGTCTTTTTTTGTTTCAGGTTTGATGTCTTTCTTTGGTTTTGCACTTAGAGTTTCCTTCTTTACCGCTTCTTTCTTCTTCTCTCCACTCTCTTCTTTCTTTACAACAGCAGCAGCGACCTTCTCGTCCTTCTTTTTCACTTCCTTTTTCTCTTCTTTTGACGTGTCTTTCTTTGGGACAAGTTTCTCAGCAGGTTTTGATTTAGCGTCTGCATCCTTCAGTTTGGACTTTTCATCCCATTCCTTCTTATCTTTCGGAGCGGCGTCACCTGATGCCTTTGGCTTTGTTTTCACCTCCTGTCTCTTGACGTCTACTCGTCCAAACTTGTCTTTCTGTAAGGCACTAATGGGTCTGGAGTCCTTGGACTGTGACTTAAGGCTTTCCCGACTCTCTGCTCGTTTTGGTTGTTTCTCTGTTTTGGATGTTTCGAGGTCCTTTAAACACACGACCGGATGTTTGAGAAAATCCAGATGTTTGAGTTTTTCAAGTCCATCCAGAATTTTGGTCTGCGGCGTGCACCCTGGGAAAAGGACCCGGATGATCTTCTCCAGAGGACTGGAGGGATGCCAGACTAGCAAAGCACAAATGGACACAAGGCATGGCAGTGGAAGATCTGGACCTTTTACGTTTGATCCGTTGTTTGGCCAAGTCTGCATTAAAGCTTCGAGGTGTTTGCTGCCGCTGACTGGATTCAGCGGGTACAGCTCCAGACGACCCACTCCCATCTTCTGAAACAAGATAACTGGTTCTATACTGGGTCCATTAGAGCGGCTGAGAGGTTCAGGTTTAATTGAAAGTCTCTGTAAATGCTGCAGGGTGAGAGCCACCTGGTCGCAGCTTCGCAGCTCACTGGGATCTCCTTGTAAGGACTTCAGTCTGTCGGGAACATTGAGGAAGACCACCCCGATCTCAGGCGAGATGAGGTTCTTCATCCAGTCCTCTTCAGTCTGAGCTCCAGCAGACTCCTCCTCCTGCTCTGCCACTTTCCTCAGAAGCAGACTGTTCAGTCCGGGCAGGTTGTCCACACCGATGTGAGTCAGGAGCACCGAGTCAATTCTGTCCAGGTGTCGAACCAGTTTCCAGAAGCAGGAGCAGGGATCGGAGCCGCCATTCACCAGGACGTTAAAACCATTAACAGCAAAGAAGGCAGAGTCCCCCCTCCCCCCAGGGAAGATGTAGCAGCAGGGCCGAGAGAGTTTCAGGAATCCCACGGTGCTTGGGGGCTCCAGGAGCTCGAAGGGCGACTCGGGCTCCAACGACTCCGACAGGTACTCTGTGAACTCCTGCAGACCCTCCATCTCTGGGAGGACGATGGGAGGGTTGATCTGGATGTTGATGTAGTCCTGCAGGTTGTGTTTGTCCAACGCAGAGTGTCTCCAGAGACCAAAGTCTGGACAACTGAGGGTGAGACTGGACTTCACCGCCGGGTCTGCATTGCTCAACAACTCTCCGACCTTCAGAATAGAGAGACATCAAACACGTCGTCGTCATCATCATCATCATCATCATCACCACCATCATCACCATCAACATCATCAGCATCAGGAGCCTGAATATTAACACACTTGTTCTGTCCAACCAACAGTTCACTGGTATTAATCATAAAGATCAGATATGGTTATTGATCCCAAGCAGAGACATTCAGGTCCATCTACAGTTTTACAAACAGATAGTTTCAGATCACTTCAACAGAGATTTTGGATCACACACATTAACACACACACACACACACACAAACACACACACACACACACACTAACACACACACACACACACATTAACACACACACACACACACACATTAACACACACACACACACACACACTAACACACACACACACACACACACACACACACACACACACTATTGATCAGAGTGAGTATCAGTATCGATCAGTATCAGTGGCGTTCTGACCTCCTCGTCAGTGAAGATGTGGATGAAGTCGCTCAGAGAGAAGCAGCCTCTCTGTAACACGATGTCTCCGGACTCTTCCACACACTGACCAGCCAGAACCAGAAGTTTGTGTCGCGAAGAGTCACAGACCAGCCGCCGCACCTGAGCGCACAAACAGGAAATACATAATCGGAGGAGGAGGAGTCGAGTCAGACAGGGAAGGGCTAACAGATGTTTATGTTTATGTTTATTTCGGTCATTCAACAAATAGTACAATGCAGCACAACGTAGTGTCTCTCATAATTTTAACCAAAAAAGGTGTCGGCTGAAGCTATAAGCTTATGACGCCTACTCTTCTCACCTTGTTACAACTAGCAGAAAAAATATATTTTGTGAAGATTCATAATTTACACTATTTCCTATTCAAGTTGAAATGCAAAGGCAGCAATACCAACTGATAACACATCACCAGTTAACAATTTTCCGCAGCAACAAACAAAACTTAAAATGCCTAATTCCCAAAAATCAAACATTTTGCTTATATGTGTCTGAGGAGACTTGAAATCTTTGAAATGTCTCACATCATTTCAATTCATCCTCAAGATTGTTCCATGAATTCACCCCCTTTATAGAGATGGACATACATTTAATATTAGTCCTAGCTTTTATTTTTTAAAGTTCATACTTACAATCTTTTTTTCAAACATATTTACAATTTTACTCTGCAACAAGTTGTTATGAACTTTATACATTATCTGCGCAATCTTGTAATCTACTAAATCCTGGAATTTAAGTGCTCTTAATTTTACAAATAAACCATTAGTGTGCTCTCTGTACTGTGATCTTGTGATGATTTGTATGGCTCTTTTCTAGGGCTGTAGTCTCCTGGTCGACTAGTAAATTATTTGGTCGCTATGCTCTCGTCCGACCAAATTCTCATTGGTCGAATAATCGCTGTGTTACTTTCATAAGGAGAAAAGTGCCACATCAACAGCTTTCCAGGATTAATCCATTATTTCCTGCACTGGGAGGACACGCTAAGCTACCTGTGAAAATGGGGGTGTTTTCAAAACACCCCTGCTGTTGACAGAAAGTTGGACTCACCCACCCTCACGCTCAGCGTCGCGGTGACGCAGACCTCCTGTCTGTTTAATATAAGACAGTTGTTTTGTCGGTGAATGTTGTGAGTTGTAATGGAGCTGAATTATGTGCCGTTACCTTTGTTACATGTTGCTGTTGTCCCTGGTTTTATATGAGAAGAGGAAAAGCTAGGCTAATTTATACAATGTAAAATGCCATAGGCTTGTGCTAATAACATTAGCATGTTGTATTTGTGGTGGAAATGTGTCCAGATAAAGACGTGTTTGTCATTGCTGCGATTTATAGTGAAGCCAGTTTGCGTACTTGTGTTTGAAATTGTACTGTGTTTTGAATCAACTAAACTTTACAGCACTTAACACAGTCCTCCACCACCAACTAGTGTTTTGGAGGTGTAACTGCAGAGTGACACAGACACACCAACGCAGAAGTAAAACTAACGTGCAGATTTTTTTTTCCCCACGACTAATCGATTAGTTGAAGATTATGTGCGACTTTAGTCGACCAAGACTTCTTTGTTTGACTACAGCCCTACTGTTTTCTGTAAAATAAAGACTGATAGAGTGTCTTGTATGCATTTCCCCAAATCTCCAGGCAGTAGGTGATGTTTGGAACAATTAATGAGCAGTACATGATATACAGAGCCTACCTGTTGAACAGATCCTTGGTCTTATATAGTGTTGCTATCGACCGTGATATTTTTGATTTTACATGATTAATATGCATTTTCCAGCTCAATTTACTCTCCAGTATGACACCCAACATTTTTGTTTCATTCACTCTTTCTATTTCCACATCATCCATTCTTACTTTAACCTCATTAATCTTGCAGTTTTCAAAGATCGTAAACTTTGTTTTGCTTGTATTTAACTTATTTACATCAAACCATTTCTCGAGCAGTTTCATTTCCTGTTCAACAGTTTTAACAATGTCTTTTAAGTTACTCCCAGAATAGAAACATTGGTGTCATCCGCAAATAGAATACTGTTTAAACAGCTGGACACTTTAAATACAAAATAGATCATTAACACTGTTAGTGTCTCCACTCACCTCTGAGCAGACAAAGTCATGAGCCGGATTCACAACAACCTGAGTGTCCAGAACGTCTCCGCGGTGCTGCAGCGTCCTCTGACCTGCAGGACAAACGCATCAGCTGTTCACTACACTGACAGGAAGTCAACATGCTAACAGCTAGCCCTCATATCAGTTCTACTGAGCACTGAAGAGAACAACAGCAGGAAATTGTCACTAACAGTTTCACAGCTGGCTCGTCCCAACAACTCAGACATTAAAATACTGTTAAAAAAACAAACTGTGAGACTCTTTTATTACGGATGAGGTGTTGAAGGTGAGAACATGACTCTGTATGAAGCAGCAGAACAGGACGTCCAAGGCCTCAGGCAGGACATGAACATGTGAGTGAATGCTGGACAGAGGAGCTCAGTGTCAGACTGCAGGACGAGTGGACGAGACTTAAGACATGCTGCCATTGGTCATCCAGTAAAACACCTCCCACTTCCTGCTCCCATCGATCTCTCTGTTCGACAGCTCCAAGTTTCAGATTCAATTTTTATTTAATGGTTTTATTAAATTTGTGTCTGTTGATTCTGTTGAAAGTCATCAGAGACACATTAAGATCAAACATCTACATTAACTGCAGAGCGTCATTACGGTTATTAAACACACATCAAAGAATCGACTCCAAAAATCACATCATGTTTTTAGCTCATGACATATTCTGCTTCAGGTCAGAAACAGTGGGACATTACATCTCATCCTTTCATCCTTTCATCAGTCACTTTGTTAAACTGAAGAGTTTCTTAGGGTGATGACATCATAAAACATGACGGCAGACATTCAAAGCTTCATGTGAACCTGTTTGTAGAAGCCGCTGGGTATTAACTGTTTTATCAGGGCTCAGCAGCCAATGAGGAGTCTGTGGAGGTCTGTGAGGGTCTGTGGAGGTCTGTGGAGGTCTGTGAGGGTCTGTGGAGGTCTGTGAGGGTCTGTGGAGGTCTGCGGAGGTCAGTGAGGGTCTGTGGAGGTCTGTGAGGGTCTGTGGAGGTCTGTGAGGGTCTGTGGAGGTCTGTGGAGGTCTGTGAGGGTCTGTGGAGGTCTGTGGAGGTCTGCGAAGGTCTGTGAGGGTCTGTGGAGGTCTGCGAGGGTCTGTGAGGGTCTGTGGAGGTCTGTGAGGGTCTGAGGAGATCTGTGGAGGTCTGTGGAGGTCTGTGAGGATCTGTGGAGGTCTGTGGAAGTCTGTGAGGGTCTGTGAGGGTCTGAGGAGGTCTGTGGAGGTCTGTGGTGGTCTGTGAGGGTCTGTGGAGGTCTGCGAGGGTCTGTGGAGGTTTGTGAGGGTCTGTTGAGGTCTGTGGAGGTCTGTGGTGGTCTGTGAGGGTCTGTGGAGGTCTGTGAGGGTCTGTGGAGGTCTGTGGAGGTCTGCGAGGATCTGTGGAGGTCTGTGAGGGTCTGTGGAGGTCTGTGGTGGTCTGTGGTGGTCTGTGAGGGTCTGTGAGGGTCTGTGGAGGTCTGTGAGGGTCTGTGGAGGTCTGTGGAGGTCTGCGGGGGTCTGTGGGGGTGACGAGGAAATTAAGATTCTGTTTCAAATGAAAAAACCTGAGAGGATCAAACTTATTTAACGCTCTGCAGAGAACAGAAAAGATCCTTAAAGTATTTCACTGCACCAATAAACGCTCCCACTGGTGGGTCATGTGACAACCGGCTGGTAACGAATGATGTCATATTACAGGGAAACAGGAAGATAAAACGTGTCTGAGGAGAGAACCATACGACTCAGAGACAGAGTCTGGGTTTATATTTGATCAGAGCTGATCTCAGTTCACACAGAGATGGCGCCATAGAGCCGCAATGACATCCCATCTTTACACCTCCTTTGTGTTTTCACACAGAACCAAACAGCGGCGGCATCATGTGGCTCCAGTGTGTGATTTCAGACAGCATTATGACATCACAGAATCATAAGAGGAGTGATGGGTGTGACATGTAAGGGGCCGTACACGCTGCAGTTTTTGTGCCCTCAAATCAGTTACTTTCAGTGTTGACACGCAGCAGTTGCGCTCAGACACCGGAGCGACGCACATGTTCAGGGCGTGGTGGCTGCACCCTGACTGTCATGTGACGAGGACCAACCAATCACAGCCGACAGGTAACTTTCCTTCTTCAGTCAATATCAGTCTGTGATAAATATGGAGGAGAAGTTGGTCATTGTTTACATCTGTCCCACAGACACACAGGAAGTAGATCAGCTCTGCACTCAGGGTTTCTGGTTTGTAGGCTATGACATGGTACTGGTTATCGCTTAGCAACCTCAGATGCAACCTGCTGCAGCGCTCTTGAAAGCTCTTACAGAAAAGGCACAAGAGTCGCAGCCAGCGCCTGACCTCATGTTTTCCAATGAGGAGGATTTCAGCTGAGGGAGGAGCAGGGAGGTCTGGAGGGAAGTTTACCACAGTAGCATCACTGTGATGACACAGAGCTGGACACAGTTTTTCTTTATCATACGTCTGTAGTAAACATAAAGTTATTTAAAAGCTTCATGAAGCCCAAACTGTCAGGGCCTGAATCGGACTGAATAAAGTCAGCAGCAGGTCCAGGAGGTGATGAGGGTCCAGGAGGTGACGGAGGGTCCAGGAGGTGACGGAGGGTCCAGGAGGTGATGAGGGTCCAGGAGGTGACGGAGGGTCCAGGAGGTGACGGAGGGTCCAGGAGGTGATGAGGGTCCAGGAGGTGACGGAGGGTCCAGGAGGTGACGGAGGGTCCAGGAGGTGATGAGGGTCCAGGAGGTGACGGAGGGTCCAGGACGTGATGAGGGTCCAGGAGGTGACGGAGGGTCCAGGACGTGATGAGGGTCCAGGAGGTGATGAGGGTCCAGGACGTGATGAGGGTCCAGGACGTGATGAGGGTCCAGGAGGTGACGGAGGGTCCAGGAGGTGACGGAGGGTCCAGGAGGTGATGAGGGTCCAGGAGGTGACGGAGGGTCCAGGAGGTGACGGAGGGTCCAGGAGGTGACGGAGGGTCCAGGAGGTGATGAGGGTCCAGGAGGTGACGGAGGGTCCAGGAGGTGACGGAGGGTCCAGGAGGTGATGAGGGTCCAGGGAGCGTTTAGAGGACGACGACTGAGGGCCGTCACTTCTGCTGTGGGACCAAACCTTACAGAGGAAACATCTGGTGATGTCAGACCACTGACATCATCTGACAGCTGTTAACACACAACACAACTCATCAGATGATGCAGCGTCTACAGATGGACAGGGGCATGATGGGAAACCTTAGATAGGTCAACAGGTTGACCCCACCCACCAGAGACCAGCCCACCAATCAGAGTCAAGTTTAGGTCTTTCAGGAGGGGCTGAGACATTTTAATACACACGTCGTCCAAGGACGGACGTTCAGCTGAGGTGTGGGTGTGCGTGCATGTGTGCGCGCGCGTGTGTGTGTGTTGGTTTAGTTTATATCCTGTCTAACACAGAGACCTGTAGCATTCAAAGGTCTGACCTTTGACCTCCTCTGGCTTCCTTCCTGTCAGCTGGCCATGTAGTCACCATGAAGACAGCCACAGTGTGTGTGTGTGTGTGTGTGTGTGTGTCTGTCTGTCTGCAGGCTGTTCAGCTGACTGTGTTTGTGTGTTTGAAACAGAGAACCAGCTGTCTGACTCTCTCTCTCTCTCTCTCTCTCTCTCTCTCTCTCTCTCTCTCACACACACACACACACACACACACACACAGGTTTTAAAATAACTCTCCGCCTCGGTTGGACACACTGATGATGTCATCCATCATCCTTCCTGTCAGGTGGTGTGATGTTAACCTTTGACCTTCAGAGCTCAGTAAAGTTTCTGATCCACCCCAAAGCCATATTTTACTTTGAAGAGAATACTAATCTGACGTTCCTCCATCAATATGTTTTGATCAGAAACGTGATCAGTGAGGTGGAAACAAACAGGAAGTGATCGACTTCCTGTTTGTTTCCACCTGAAACAGAAAGTTTCATTTAAACTGACCTCTAGGAGGCGCCACAAATGTAAAAGAATGGGCGTGGCACAACACAAATCAGACTATACATCACAAATTATTTGTTCAGTCATCACAAACCTTGACTCTGTTTACAGTTGCACCTCTGACAAACAAACAAACAGGTGTGCTTCCTGTTGTCTCACCTGGGACGTCCTCTGACAGGAAGGCCGAGTGTCTCGACACGAAGAGTTTCAGCTGCTGATCCAGAACAGACACATCCAGATCTACAGGCCAGCAGCGCACACCTGAAACACACACATATAACACACACCTGAAACACACACACAAACACACAACACACATTCACTCATTCACAGTGATGACATCACACAGACAGTGATGTAATAATAAAGTGTAACGAACATAAACGTAAATAAAACTTTGACATCTAAAAGACTTGTGATGTGAGGACTGCAGCCAGGCTTCACTTCCTGTGTGTTCACATAATTATGGGATGGCCAGGAGAAACTGTGGTGAATCCAGGCTGAAATAACTGAGCTGCATTATTCATCATCTTCATCACAACCAGCATCAGACTGGACGTCTTACTGGTTCACACAGTTTGAATTGGTGTTAAATTTGCACAGAGAGAAGAGTGTGACGTGTTTTCAGACAGAGTGAGATGTCTGTCCACGGTTCATCCTATCTCTGTCACATGAACTGTTTCCTCCTCACCAAACAGGAAGCTGAAGATATTCAGTGACACCACTTCCTCTTTGAGGACCAACACGCAGAAAATTAAACCAGCAGCTCAAAACACAGACTGAGAACCAAAAACACTGAACCAGAACAGACAGACAGGCTGGCAGACAGACAGGCAACCATTAACTGACTGAAACACAATCATCTATAAACTGAACCAAAAATAAGCTGAACTGCACACAGTGTGAACACATGATGAACAGTAAGGCGTGTGTGAACACATGATGAACAGTAGATTGATTGTGTTCCTCAGAGGCTGTCTGTGTTTCAATGAGCCGATCACGTGTCAACACATTAAATCTTCGGGTGCTTCATCACTAGGTTCGTCCGAGATGAGCCAGTCCTGCGCAGATTCGATCACCGGCGATCGGCGCACAATGCATGCTGGTTAGTTTTGTGTCCGACTTCATCCCGACTTGCTCTGACGTATTACAAAAGTGGACGGCGATAAAACCGCGAGAGCGAGGCGGCCTTAGTTTTTAGAGCCAGGCGCTGCAGCTGCTCTCCACCGACTGCACCGCCTGGCTCTCACCTGATCTAACAGCTGATTGGTTCAGATGTCGACTCAACAAGATGACGTTTTAGATAAACTACTCATTTTGTTAGAGATTAAGACTGTATTTGTCTGATTTGAAGGTTTATTTTAATAAATTAATCTATCATAATTAAAACAAATGGAGACTGAAAACAAACTGATATATGGGTCTGATCACTTTTTTAATGAATTGACATAATTCAGACAGGATGTTAGTGTGTCTGTGACTTCCTGTACGGACTGAAGGCTGCTGGAAACTGTCCGACTTCACCGTGGCTTTTTGTCACCGCCCCTGCTGCGGCCGCCTGCTCTCGTCTACTTTCCAGGCGAGGCGCAGTTCATCTCGACCGAGCCTGGTGAGTTCTGACTGTTCACCTACTTTTACCGGAACAACATGAAAAACTGTCAAACTACACAACATCACCGACTTCCGGTGTGGCGGGATTTTCAAAATAAATGTCTCATGAGAATGGAGAAATGCTGCCAACATTAAAAAGTGATGAAGATTTAAAAACCAGTAAAATACAAAATTCGAAGAAACTTCGGTGAACACGTGAGTCTGAGAAGTTTCTGTAAATTGACCCTCAAACCGCCGAAAGAAACCAGACAACGTCACCAGATGTTACAGACGTCACAGACATATTAACTCATTATATATAATTAATATAAAACGGTAAAAACCACCATAGTGTGTCTGATAAAGACCTGAACCCTGGGCCGGACAGGGTGGACAGGATGTCCCCCAGGTCAGGATGTCTCTCAGGTCCCGCAGTGAAATCAGCTCTAAATTTAACCACTAAAAACAGAAGCAGCTGCTTCAGTAACGTGTCCGTTGAACCGTGTGGTCACGGAGGGCGTGTCCTCGGTAACATCGTGTTTATTTACGGTGGATTTACGTTTTAATTTAATGAACAGACTTCAATAAAAGAATAAAAAGAAGTGACTTTAAACTGCGGAGGAAGAAGCTGGTGGACACCAGGCAGCTAACGTTAGCTAGCTTCATCATTAGCATGCTAAACTCGTCTTTTCAGTCCCGGGAAATGTTTAAAGTGTCTTTTTCACCGGTAACCGTGTTACCGACAACACAAAACCTCCGTCAGAGGGTGCTAAGCTGCTGAATTAACCCTCGGGTGAACTCTGGAGACAACCCGGACAGGGACACAGTTTTTGGGCACAACACTTTCAGACATCGACGTCAGCTCTTCGTCTTCTTGGGTTTTATTGTGAAGGCTCCGCGGACTTCCCGCCGGTGTCCGTTAACTTTACCGACTCACCTGAGTCAATCTGCCGCAGCAGCCGCTCCAGCAGCCCGGCGGACCGCAGCGCCCCCACCACCACCAGCACCGAGTAATCCGCCGCCGCAGGCCGGGAGGAACCGGGAGAAGAACCGGGACCGCCGCCCCGCTCCGCCGCCGCTGCTGCCGCCATCATGGTTTGGACAGTCCACCAATGACGTCAGTCGGACACAACCACAAGCCCCGCCCTGCTCGGATAACAGGCGGGAAAATATTTTAAATGACATGCAAGTCGACCAATCAGAGAAGAGAAGTGAGCAGTGTGACCAATCACAGGAGACTGGTGTGTTCAGGTGCTGTGGAGGAGGAATTAGTACTCATAAAGAGTTCAACCCCGAGATTTTAGAGATATTTAATATTTAATGGATAATATCTATCTATCTATCTATCTATCTATCTATCTGAATTTTGTTTTCAACTTTGTTTTGAATCTTTAAAAGTTCTTTAATAACAAAGTTAAAGTGTACACATGTATGAACATGTATGAAGATAATGTGATAAGAATAACATGGTAGTAAATATTCTGTAAAACCCCCGTTACGTTTTTCACGATAATTTTTCAATTTATTATCATTAATTATTATTTATTTACCTCCTGTTTTATTTCTTTCATATGACTCTGCTGCTTGGATCATTTCCAACTGTGTCTTTGTTATTTCACAGATGCACCGCCTGTATGTTGTTTTTAAAATGTTTCTTGGTTGTTGTTGAGTTTTTATTCTGATGTAAACAACAAACATATGACAAATATTCACTGAAAGAAAGAAGAGAAGAAGAAAACAACAGACACATTATAGAACATTTAAAGTTAATATATTCTTAGTTAAAGTGGTTCTGACGATCAAACAAAACTTAAATCATGTTAATGTTTAAAAGAAATGTTTTTAACAAATAAAGACTGTTTGGAAAGAACTTCCATTGTTCTCACAGAAAGTCATTTTTAGCGATGTAAACATTTATATTTTCATCTGTGGTTTGTTTGTAGTTACAGTTATAAATGTGGTGTTAAAGTATCTGATGATCGTCGTCCCAACACTTAAGTGTGATCAGTGACAAATAAACTGTTAAACCCATGACTTTAACTTCAGCTACAAATATTTAAATCTGATTAACACCAACATTTAAAATGTGTTAACCCGGAGGAAAAAAAAAAGTCTGGGCACTATCTCCTCAGTGTTTCCTACAGTTATGTGAGCGTCTGAACGCAGCACGCAGCGTCCCGCCTCCAACATGGCGGCCCCCCTGCCCGGCAGATGTGGCTTCTTCGTGAAGAAAAAGAAACGTTTCTGTAAAATGATCGTCGCTAGAGGGAAAGTGTTCTGTGGAGAGCACGCGACCATGGTGAGTTCACGGACACGTGCTGAGTTCACGAACCCAGGGAGAACACAGAGAGTGAAGAGCTGATCAGTAAATACTGATCATCATTAAAGTCTGAT
Source organism: Epinephelus fuscoguttatus (assembly GCF_011397635.1). Lineage (NCBI taxonomy): Eukaryota > Metazoa > Chordata > Actinopteri > Perciformes > Serranidae > Epinephelus > Epinephelus fuscoguttatus. The sequence continues at coordinate 45,462,000 of NC_064761.1, read as the reverse complement.
CAATAAAGTCTGAAGTTTAAACTTTATTAGTTCGATAGTTTACAGATAGTTTACACACAAGGTTTAGTTTATTAAGTTGTACAGAGAACAGCTGTGAGTCTCTGACGGGCTCTATAGAACATTCATGAAGCTCCGCCTCCAACACTGTATCCAGGTCTGTTTATACATCTGTGCCTGAAATCATAGATATATATAATCATTAGATGACTTATTCCTGTGGCTTCTGAGCGTCAACGTCGCCGCCATCCAAAAAATTAGAGCAAAGCAGAAAAACCCGACAGCACTCACTAATAAGTTTCATGCTGTTTAATATAGTGGACTGAACAGCAGCAGTCGAACAGACGCGTTTCAGCTCATAGTCGTCCTCAGCATTAGGAAATGGCCACTTTAGTGAGTGCTGTCAGGTTTTTCTGCTTTGCTGTAATTTTTTGGACTGGCACCCAATTACACTTTGAGACTTTGGAGTGAGCACGCCCAGTTTGCTAAAGAGTTATCTCCATACACAACAGTACTAGCCAGCCGGCAGTGACCTCCCCAAGATGGCGGCGACGTTGACGCATCACTGAAACGAGCTGAAGCTGTCAACAAGTTATCTACTGTATGTGATATTTATGCCTGAAACACCTAATGACGTGTGCTGTAATGTCATCACCTACCTGTTAAGAGCTTCCTGTTTCCTGTTTCCAGGAGGAAGGAAGCAGCAGGAGGATCGTATGTCCTCTGGACCCCACACAGTGAGTCAGCTGATCGATCACAGTATTGATCTGAATCACCACAGATAAAGACATGTTGATGTTTTTATGTTGTAGCTTTATATTATTGAAGCTCTGTGACTTCCTGTCTGTGACTTCCTGTCTGTTTGACGCTTCAGCACTGTGAGTGAAGACAAATTGAACAAACACCTGAAGAAGTGTAACTCCAGAGAGAAACCAAAACCAGTGAGACAAACTTCACTTCCTGTGTTTTATGCTCTGTGCTGAGTTCACTGTCCCCACCTGAGACTCTGTCTCAGAGTTTTAAAATCGTCCTGTTTGACGTCCTGCAGGTTTATTATGTGGAGAACATCAATGCTGGATCAGCTGGAGACAAGACGCTGCAACAGGTAACACCTCACCTGCTGAAGAATTCACATCATAATGATGATGATGATGATGATGATGATGATGTCATCTGTGTGTCAGGTGAGTCTGTCTGAGCGCAGCAGGACAGAGATACAGTCTCTGTTGGACAAACTGAAGACAGCTGTCACAGGTGAGTGTTTACATCTACCTGTCAGTTATCAGATGATGATGATGATGGTGATGATGACGATGATGATGATGCAGGACTGCAGTGTGATGTGGAGGACAGCGTTCTGTCTCACCCTGTCCTCCAGGAGGAACTCAACAACCCAAAGAATGGAGACTCCGCCCACAAACACCTGAAGCAGCAGGTACACGTTCAGTTGGATACTGTACGCATCATTTTCCCCCAGTGTCGACATGTTTCAGTGTTACACAGGCTTCAAGGCATGTTTCCTGTTGTTTGGTGGGCGTGTCAGAGGTGTCAGCCAATCAGCAGCTGCGTGTATATAAATTATTATTTTTATTTCTCATTTGTTTTGATGATGTAATGTGTGTTTCCTGTGATGTAAAGACCCTCTGAGTTAAACTGAATTAAACCCCGCCCTCTTAAAAGGAACAGGAACAGGAAGTTCACTACACCACTGTTTGTTTTTTTGGAGCCAGAAGTGACCATATTTGTGTGAGAGGGCGGAGCTGTGGAGGAGCGAAGGGCGGAGCTGTGGTTTCTGGGGATATACCAAGTATCGACCTCCGAGTCTGAAACCTGCAGTTCCTCTAATGTCCACTGGAGGCTGGCTCCAGGAGTGAGTCCGTCCCCACAGACCTCCATGTTCACATGTAGAAACAAACATGTTTACTTCCTGTTTGGTCCTTGGATCACTCCAACGTTCATGACGGCTGTACAGGGCAGAACTTTTCAGTTGCCCTCGTTCTGATGTCATAAAATACCGCCGCTTCATCAGTGACTTCAGCACAAGACACCAGAAGCCACCTGTCATGGTGCTATGATACACCGCCATGTGGTGACAGTGTGTAACTAGTTGGTTGTGGCGTCCTAGAACATAAAACACAGACACAGGAAGACACCTGACAGGTAATATACAGATGTGACAGTTGACTGCAAAGCAGCGACATGTGATGGGTTTGAAACGGGTTTGAACTTTCATACAATTCAACTGTTTACATTTCATTAGCCCCGCCCCTCACTCATCCACAGCCCTGCCCTCTCACCCAAACTTGGTCACTTCTGGCTCCAAAAAACAAGATGGTGACAGCAGAGATGTTGAACTGGAGGCTTCAGTCCACAAACTGATGTGTTTACAGTCAGAGGGGACAGACTCAGTCTCAGAGGGACATCAGAGGTTCAGGCTTCCTCTGTCTGTCTGTCTCTCACCTGTCAGGTGTGTCCAGTCCTCTCTCTTAGGTCACTTGGAGGCGCTGGGGCTTCTGAGAAGGGGGCGGTGCTTCGTAGAGTTTGGAGCAGGTCGAGGCAAACTGTCTCACTGGATCCATGAAGCCCTGAAGACCGGAGATCAAGTGGAGACCAGAGACCAGGTGGAGACCAGAGACCAGCAGGACACCAGTGAGGACCTGCAGCTGCTGCTGGTGGAGCGCTGCAGCACTCGCTTCAAGGCAGGAAAACCTCTTAACTCCAGCAGCAGTTACATGTGTCAACCAGCATGGAGCGTTTAATTTGACGACATGTTAGGGCTCATTAATGCTCAATGTTAGAGACAAAGACAGAGACAGACAGAGACAGAGACTTCTGCCCGTCCTCTGTTCATTTCATCTGTATTTGTGCAAGTTTTCTTAAAGTTCACAGATTCAGACCAAACAGAGCAGAACCATCAGACGACGTAGAGTAGTTCAAGTAAGATACGACGTAGAGTAGTTCAAGTAAGATACGACGTAGAGTAGTTCAAGTAAGATACGACGTAGAGTAGTTCAAGTAAGATGCGACGTAGAGTAGTTCAAGTAAGATACAACGTAGAGTAGTTCAAGTAAGATAGGACGTACAGTAGTTCAAGTAAGATAGGACGTAGAGTAGTTCAAGTAAGATACAACGTAGAGTAGTTCAAGTAAGATACAACGTAGAGTAGTTCAAGTAAGATAGGACGTAGAGTAGTTCAAGTAAGATGCGACGTAGAGTAGTTCAAGTAAGATACGACGTAGAGTAGTTCAAGTAAGATACGACGTAGAGTAGTTCAAGTAAGATGCGACGTAGAGTAGTTCAAGTAAGATAGGACGTACAGTAGTTCAAGTAAGATACGACGTAGAGTAGTTCAAGTAAGATGCGACGTAGAGTAGTTCAAGTAAGATGCGACGTAGAGTAGTTCAAGTAAGATGCGACGTAGAGTAGTTCAAGTAAGATAGGACGTAGAGTAGTTCAAGTAAGATGCGACGTAGAGTAGTTCAAGTAAGATAGGACGACAGTAGTTCAAGTAAGATAGGACGAGAGTAGTTCAAGCAAGATAGGACGAGAGTAGTTCAAGTAAGATAGGACGAGAGTAGTTCAAGTAAGATACAACGAGAGTAGTTCAAGTAAGATAGGACGAGAGTAGTTCAAGTAAGATAGGACGAGAGTAGTTCAAGCAAGATACAACGAGAGTAGTTCAAGTAAGATAGGACGAGAGTAGTTCAAGTAAGATAGGACGAGAGAGTAGTTCAAGTAAGATACGATGAGAGTAGTTCAAGTAAGATAGGACGAGAGTAGTTCAAGCAAGATACAACGAGAGTAGTTCAAGTAAGATAGGACGAGAGTAGTTCAAGTAAGATACGACGAGAGTAGTTCAAGCAAGATACAACGAGAGTAGTTCAAGTAAGATAGGACGTGAGAGTAGTTCAAGTAAGATGCGACGAGAGTAGTTCAAGTAAGATAGGACGAGAGTAGTTCAAGTAAGATGCGACGTAGAGTAGTTCAAGTAAGATAGGACGTACAGTAGTTCAAGTAAGATAGGACGTAGAGTAGTTCAAGCAAGATAGGACGTAGAGTAGTTCAAGTAAGATACGACGTAGAGTAGTTCAAGTAAGATGCGACGTAGAGTAGTTCAAGTAAGATGCGACGTAGAGTAGTTCAAGTAAGATAAGACGTAGAGTAGTTCAAGTAAGATAGGACGTAGAGTAGTTCAAGTAAGATGCGACGTAGAGTAGTTCAAGTAAGATACGACGTAGAGTAGTTCAAGTAAGATAGGACGTAGAGTAGTTCAAGTAAGATACAACGTAGAGTAGTTCAAGTAAGATAGGACGTAGAGTAGTTCAAGTAAGATGCGACGTAGAGTAGTTCAAGTAAGATAGGACGTAGAGTAGTTCAAGTAAGATACAACGTAGAGTAGTTCAAGTAAGATAGGACGTAGAGTAGTTCAAGTAAGATAGGACGTAGAGTAGTTCAAGTAAGATACAACGTAGAGTAGTTCAAGTAAGATACAACGTAGAGTAGTTCAAGTAAGATAGGACGTACAGTAGTTCAAGTAAGATAGGACGTAGAGTAGTTCAAGTAAGATACAACGTAGAGTAGTTCAAGTAAGATAGGACGTAGAGTAGTTCAAGTAAGATAGGACGTAGAGTAGTTCAAGTAAGATACAACGTAGAGTAGTTCAAGTAAGATAGGACGTAGAGTAGTTCAAGTAAGATAGGACGTAGAGTAGTTCAAGTAAGATAGGACGTAGAGTAGTTCAAGTAAGATAGGACGTAGAGTAGTTCAAGTAAGATACAACGTAGAGTAGTTCAAGTAAGATAGGACGTAGAGTAGTTCAAGTAAGATAGGACGTAGAGTAGTTCAAGTAAGATACGACGTAGAGTAGTTCAAGTAAGATGCGACGTAGAGTAGTTCAAGTAAGATAGGACGTAGAGTAGTTCAAGTAAGATACGACGTAGAGTAGTTCAAGTAAGATAGGACGTAGAGTAGTTCAAGTAAGATGCGACGTAGAGTAGTTCAAGTAAGATAGGACGTACAGTAGTTCAAGTAAGATAGGACGTAGAGTAGTTCAAGTAAGATAGGACGTAGAGTAGTTCAAGTAAGATACGACGTAGAGTAGTTCAAGTAAGATACGACGTAGAGTAGTTCAAGTAAGATGCGACGTAGAGTAGTTCTGGTAAGATTCTACGTAGAGTAGTTCAAGTAAGATTCGACGTAGAGTAGTTCAAGTAAGATCGGACGTAGAGTAGTTCAAGTAAGATACGACGTAGAGTAGTTCAAGTAAGATGCGACGAGAGTAGTTCAAGTAAGATAGGGGCGAGAGTAGTTCAAGTAAGATACGTGAGAGTAGTTCAAGTAAGATACAACGAGTAGTTCAAGTAAGATGCGACGAGTAGTTCAAGTAAGATGCGACGTAGAGTAGTTCAAGTAAGATAGGACGTAGAGTAGTTCAAGCAAGATAGGACGTAGAGTAGTTCAAGTAAGATACGACGTAGAGTAGTTCAAGTAAGATACAACGTAGAGTAGTTCAAGTAAGATGCGACGTAGAGTAGTTCAAGTAAGATAGGACGTAGAGTAGTTCAAGTAAGATAAGACGTAGAGTAGTTCAAGTAAGATAGGACGTAGAGTAGTTCAAGTAAGATAGGACGTAGAGTAGTTCAAGTAAGATACGACGTAGAGTAGTTCAAGTAAGATAGGACGTAGAGTAGTTCAAGTAAGATACAACGTAGAGTAGTTCAAGTAAGATAGGACGTACAGTAGTTCAAGTAAGATACGACGTAGGAGACAATGTAGACATTTTAATCATGGCGGAAAACAACGTATCAGTCACACAGTGAGAGGAATTATCCGTCCACATGTCAGAATGTATTTAATGACCTCAGAGACCGCCGCCATCTACAACGCTGCCTCCATTTAAAGGTCCAATATTCTAACCTCCTTTCCCGTCGCCTTGTTTGTTGTTATGAAATGTTTGACTCCGCCCTCTAGTGCCATCTATTGGCTGTATCTATGACATCAGAAAGGACACATGGACGTGTGAGGACAGAGACATTAACAGTGTTTGAAATGGACCCATCTATTTTCACATGATTCTCAAACCTGGTACAGCTCATCTGGTCTCACTGGTCTTGTCTTGTGTCTCTTGTCCTGTCCTGCAGGTTGATGGGAAACATCAGGACACAGGTGCTGACTTTGAGAGGCTTCAGGTGGACATCCAACACCTGGATCTGAGTAAGAGATAAAGATGTGGACTCTGCTGGTCTCTGTGGTTCCTGTGGGTCTCTGTGGTTCTCTGTGGGTCTCTGTGGTTCCTGTGGGTCTCTGTGGTTCTCTGTGGTTCTCTGTGGGTCTCTGTGGGTCTCTGTGGTTCCTGTGGATCTCTGTGGATCTCTGTGGTTCTCTGTGGGTCTCTGTGGTTCCTGTGGATCTCTGTGGTTCTCTGTGGGTCTCTGTTGTTCCTGTGGATCTCTGTGGTTCTCTGTGGTTCCTGTGGGTCTCTGTTGTTCCTGTGGGTCTCTGTGGTTCTCTGTGGGTCTCTGTGGTTCCTGTGGGTCCCTGTGGTTCTCTGTGGGTCCCTGTGGTTCCTGTTGGTCTCTGTGGTTCTCTGTGGGTCTCTGTGGTTCTCTGTGGTTCCTGTGGGTTTCTGTGGTTCTCTGTGGATCTCTGTGGTTCTCTGTGGTTCCTGTGGTTCCATTTGGTCTCTGTGGTTCTCTGTGGGTCTCTGTGGTTCCTGTGGGTGCCTGTGGGTCTCTGTGGTTCCTGTGGGTTTCTGTGGTTCTCTATGGGTCTCTGTTGTTCCTGTGGTTCCCGTTGGTCTCTCTGGCTCTCTGTGAGTCTCTGTGGTTCTCTGAGGTTCTCTGTGGGTCTCTGTGGACCCTCTGACCTGTTTGCAGGTAAAGTCCAGCTGATCACGCAGAAGAAGCTCCCGCTGGTCGCGGTCGGGAAACACCTGTGTGGAGCGGCGACAGGTGAGCGCAGTCCTCGACTCTGATTGGCTGCCAGGGAAGGTTGCAGAGTGTGGACTGACTCAGCTGGTCTCTTGTGTCCCTGGTCTCAGATCTGGCTCTGCGCTGTCTGCTGGGAAAACCAGGACCCGGAGAGGAGACCGGACCGCCAGCCCTCAAACGCCTCAAAACTTCGGAACCAGCTGATTCAAGAGATCTGCCAGATCCTGGTCCTGGTCCTGGTCCTAGTCCTGGTCCTGGTCCTGGTCCTAGTCCTGGTCCTGGTCCTGGTCCTAGTCCTAGTCCTAGTCCTGGTCCTGGTCCTGGTCCTAGTCCTAGTCCTGGTCCTAGTCCTAGTCCTGGTCCTGGTCCTGTGCTGGGCCTGGCAGTGGCGCTGTGCTGTCACCATCGCTGTGAGTGGCGTCACTATGTCGGGCAGCAGTTCTTCGAGCAGCGAGGACTTGGAGCTGCAGAGTTCTCAGCGTTCTGTCGGATGTCCAGTTGGGCCACATGTGGACTTAGACCGACCTATCAGGACGGTCCACCTCAGGATTCGACCAATCAGAGAGGAGACGATGAAGAGCACGAGCCGGCAGAGGAGACAGACATTGTGGGCAGGTAAACATTTGACCTCTGACCTGTCAGTCCAGAATTTAAGCTTTGTTTCAGACAGACGGAGACGCTTTAATGAAGAGACGCAACATCTTCTTCTTCATCTTCCTCTCCACAGCTTCCTGTCGGCAGACGAACGCCAGCGTGTCGGTCGTCTCTGTAAACGTCTGATTGACGGCGGCAGACTGCACTTCCTGAAGTCGAAAGGATTTGACAGCAAACTGAGCGGTTACGTGAGCAGTCACGTGACTCTGGAGAACATCCTGCTGAGCGCCGTCCCCTCGTCTCCGTCCTGAAGGTCAAACTGAGACAAAGTCTCAGAGTTTCTGTCCATGTGTAAATGTTACGTAATAAAGTCTGACTGGAGTTCAGTCTGTCTGAAAACTTTATTTAAAACTAAATTCTGACACACAACATGTTTAATAAAGTTATTTCAGCTCCACAAACACAAACATGAACACAGACGGCGTCCTTCAGGAGACGCTGCCGTCAGAGGGAGAAGAGACGAAAAGCCGCTCGCTATCTTAGTCCTCGTTTGGCTCTGAAACAAAAACACCACCATCACCATCATCATCACCATCATCACCATCACCATCATCATCATCATCATCACCATCATCATCATCACCATCACCATCATCATCATCATCATCATCACCATCATCATCATCACCATCACCATCATCACCATCACCATCATCATCATCACCACCATCATCATCACCATCACCATCATCACCATCATCACCATCATCATCACCACCATCATCATCATCATCATCACCATCATCATCATCATCATCATCATCATCATCACCATCATCACCATCACCATCATCACCATCATCATCATCATCATCATCACCATCATCACCATCACCATCATCATCATCATCATCACCATCATCACCATCACCATCATCACCATCATCATCATCATCATCATCACCATCACCATCACCATCATCACCATCACCATCATCACCATCACCATCATCACCATCACCACCATCACCATCACCATCATCACCATCACCATCATCACCATCATCATCATCATCATCACCATCATCATCATCATCATCACCATCATCATCATCACCACCATCACCATCATCATCATCATCACCATCATCACCATCACCACCATCATCACCATCATCATCACCATCATCACCATCACCATCATCATCACCATCATCATCATCATCATCATCATCACCATCATCACCATCACCATCACCATCATCACCATCACCATCACCACCATCACCATCATCATCACCATCATCATCATCACCATCATCACCACCATCATTATCACCATCATCATCACCATCATCACCATCATCATCATCACCACCATCATCATCATCATCATCATCACCATCATCATCATCACCATCATCATCACCATCATCACCACCATCATCATCACCATCACCATCATCATCACCATCATCACCATCACCACCATCGTCACCATCATCACCATCATCATCATCACCATCATCATCACCACCATCATCACCATCACCATCATCATGTCAATAACATGTTATGTTATTATTATTAATAACATAACATGTCAATAACATGTTATGTTATTAATAATAATAACTTAACATGTTATTGACATGTTATGTTATTATTATTAATATCAATAACATATCAATAACTTTTTTTTTTATTATTTTTTTTATGTTATTGAAACGTGTTATAAACATGTTTACTAATGGTGCAGCTTCAGTTTAAGACCTGAGTCAGTGCAACAGGAGTCTGACTGGATCAGTCAGGTTTTTGTTGTTATTGTTATTGTTGTCTTCGTCGTTGTTGTTATTCTCAGTGAGCGGCTGAATGTGACTGATGTTCTCTGACAGGAGCTTCACACCAACACATCACTGAATTATTGATCAGTTTCCTGTCAGAGGAAGTGAGGTCATTCAAACATGACATCACAGCTGATACAGCACTGATTAATCTATCAGTATTGAATACTACATAAATGACATGCTGCTGACATCAGTCTCTGTTTCAGAGATCAGGCTCAGCAAACTCTGATCCTGATCCTGATCTCTGAGCTGACTGAGCCTGAGCTGAGAAACAGAACAGCTGATCAGGATCAGTTCAATCAGCTGAGTATGTTCAGCCTGAGAGAGGTGCGTTCACAGTGAGCACCAACAGACATCATCAGTAGAGTGCAGATAACATGACTCTCAGAGACAGGAAGCAGAACTTGTTTCATCCCAACTGAAGACATGAAACAAATCTCTTGCGCCAGCTGCAGCTGAACATCGTGAGGTGTGATGGGAACAGACTGCAGAGTTAATAGGTAATGTGAAGTGATGTCATGTGATGAGGTCATGTGTCTAACATACAGAAACATGTTTCTATCTTAACAGTGTTCATATATTTGAATATAAGTTATTCAGCTGTCATGTGATGGAGCCCAAACACACTGGGCACAAACTCAACATCAAACACACAGCTATCAAACAGACTGGTAAAAGTTTTGTTTCTACTGACTTCATTCTGTCAATATTAGGCTGAGGTTCATTTAACTGCTGTGAAATGACTTCATGTAATCTCCTTTATTCTCACATGGAGCTATTATGGGATGTTGAGTCCCATCAGTGAGCCAGTTACACCGCAGAGTCTCTGAATATATGAAAAGCATTCATGAATCACTGCATCATGTATCCACGCAGATTCATTTCTCATCAACACTGACAAACCTGCAGTTCTTTTTTTAAACATTATTTTTGGGCTTTTGTTGCCTTTAATGTCAGGACAGCATAACGTTATGGGGAGAGAGGGAACGACATGTAGCACAGGACAGCAGGCTGGGTTTGAACCCGCGGCCGCTGCGTCTGATCACGGGGCGTCCGCTCCATCCACTGAGCCACCGATGCTCCGTGGTAATTACTTTAATAATGGACTGTGATTTATGTCCAGGGAAAACCACAACAAGGGTCCAAAGTCTTTTCAGAGCCAGAGACACTTTTCTTACGGGCCGACAAACCGCTGTCTCTCTGATGTGTTCAGTGTCTCTGATGTTATAAAGAAAAGAATCAAAGGACAATGCATAAAATGTGCTGTGATGATAATGTAAATCCAGGATGTGTAATATGTGATATATGTGGGTGGAACAGATTGTTAGATAAATGACAGAGTGTGAGGTCAAACAGTATCTTTCATATAGACACTCCTCCAGGGAGACATCCAAACAGGCTCTAATCACCTTCTCCTTACACAACAGCCTCTGAATACACTGGGCCTCAACCTCCACCACTTCATTCACTAAAGGACACGCCATGTTTCTACTTCCTGCTACACGCTCAGCCTCAGGCTGACATGAAGCAAACCTGTGACTCAGCAGGTTAAGGTGCAGACACACCAAACTGACATCAAAGAACTAGCGGCAACAAAAGCCAACTGTTGCGTCATCTACGTCACCTCACGACGCCTCACATCACCTCACGTCGCCTCACGTCGCCCTGTGTCAGTTGCATTTGAACACACTACACGGACTACATCCGACGGCCAAGTAGCACGTACGTTCTGCGCCTGCGTGAGAGAGAGCGGAGTGAGAGAGTGGTACATCCTGTCAGCCGAGGGGTTTCCTATCTGTGCAGCCGAGCACCGCAGCACCTCCACGGACTATTACATCCAGACGGTCCCGGTGTTTCCTCCGCAGGCTCCACTTCACTCAGCTGCCCGATAAACCCGCTGCTTCTTCCCACTTTAACCTGAATAACAAACCAGGGCTCGGTGCTCCGGTTGGATCCAAACAGAGAGCCGGGGCTAGCTCAGAGACTAGCGGAGGCTAACTGCGTCCGGCTCGGAAGTGGAGCCTGAGGAGGAAGCACCGGTTAGCCCCGGTTTCACTACAGGCAGATTCACTCGCTACAGGGGCGAGGAAATAAAACCTGAACAGCCAATCAGAGTGATCTCTCTCACCGACAAGCTCCGCCGCTGATTCAACATGCTCAATCGGCCGAAAAGCCGCCGACACCGAAGTGTTGACGGTGCGGGACACACCGCAAAAACTAGGGCGACAGACGCTCACCGACGGCCCGACTTTGACCGACGGCCGACCGTTAGCTTGGTGTGTCAGGGCCTTTGGCTTCACGGAGTATGTTGCCATAGTAACTGACTCAGGGTTACACTGATCCTGCTCTCTGAGACAGGGTCCTGGATCAAAGTCTCAGAGCTGCAGGATGAGCCGCCGTCAGGTCAGAAATAATCAGATAATCAATCATCAAATCAATATTTTCATATCCTGTTTGATCCCCATCAGAGACAGCTGCTGTGATTTACATACCGCCGTGTCAACCGCTGCCCCTACGCCATCTCGTTTTGAATCTGAAGCTCGAAACAACAACAACAACAACAACAACAGTATAAAGACTCTGAATGAAGCTCTCAGCTCGTCACAGCCTGAAATTAAAACTTTATAATAATAAAGAATTAAACTTTGACACTTGTTTCAGAATCAAACAATTAAAAAATCAACCTGATGATGATGATGTCATCAGCTCCTGTCGTTAGTTCAGTTCATGAGCTGCTCAGTGAAAACACATCTACTGAGGTGAGACATGCAGGCATGTTAATGTCACATGTTAGAGAGGTGAGACAGACAATCCGTGGGACGTCCTCACACAGAAACATGTCTCATGTCAGAGACCTGATGAGGACGGAGTGTGTAGATACTAACGGTTGACTCTGTGCACGTTGAGGATGGCGTGCGCTCTCTTTCTGGCCTCCTGGATGTAAAAGTTCATGAACTCTCGTCCAAACATCTCTCTGTCGTCCTCTTCGTCTTCTTCGTCCTCAGCGCCAGTCTCTGTCCTCCTGCTGGGCAGCGCCACGTCCAGAGTCAGAGGGTTGTCCCTGAAGTTCACAAACCTGCTTCAAGACAAACACAAACTGTTCAGTCAGAGCGACGACCAGGAGACACCTGAGGACAGACAGACGGACTGACCTGAGGTTGGACATGTCCTCCATCAGTGGGGGGATGTCTCGGAGCTTGTTGCTGCTGAGGACCAGCGTGTCCAGACTCTTCATCCTGCTGATGTTGTCTGGGAGTCTCTCCAGCTGGTTCCTCTGCAGCCACAGCGTGTGCAGCGTCTCCATCCTGAGGACACACAGGACTCACTGTTCATTGGCTGAGGACACAAGGGGGCGGGGCCCACATGACTCCTTTACCCACCTGTGGATGTCCTCAGGTAAGTGCTCCAGCTGGTTTCCTCCCATGTCAAGCCACTCGAGCGCCGGCAGCGCCACCACGCAATCCGGGACGCAGGTGAAGTCGTTCATGGACAGATCCAGGTGCTGCAGCTTCTTCAGGTTCCTCAGCTGTGGACAGGGGAGGACAGACCTCAGACCAGCAGGACACAGCCAAGACAGGACCAGAAATTAGACAGGAGGACGAGGAGGTCTGTACCTGATCTGGGAGCTGGTTCAGGTCCCGGTTCATTGCCAGCTCCAGTCTCTCCAGACTCTCACAGGAGCTCAGCTCCTCAGGGACAAACTGGACTCTGTTGTAGCTCAGCAGGAGCTCCCTGAGCCGGGTCAGCTTCCCTGAGACCAGGACCGGGACCAGGACAGGGACCAGGACAGGACCAGGACAGGACCAGGAGGACAGATGCACACATCAGGACATGATGACAGCAGAGAGACAGATGAGAGTGTTGGGGGGGGGGTAGGTACTGACCGATCTGTTTGGGGATCTCGGAGACGCCGTTCCGCGACAGGTCCAGTACTAGAAGGTTCTGGAAGCTGGAGATGAAGGGGGGGATCTTCTGGAGTCCGGTCCGGTGGATCTGCCACTCCTGGACCTGACTGAGCTGCAGCAGGCAGCCGGGCAGCGTCTGCAGCGACAGAGACAGACAGAGACCGCCATCAGAGGGTCACATGACCGCTGACATCACCAGGTAAAGTCAGCAGCACCTGCCATCTGAAAACTGTGAACAAAAGAACACTGAGATCACTTCCTGTCTGTAGGACGTTACCTTCCACTCCTCCTGCTCGATGCGGAGGACGAGTCGTCCGTCCTCCGTCTGCAGCTTCTGTCGGAGTCGAGCCAGGACGGCGCGGTCCTCCCAGACACCAACACTCAGTCTACACCAGGAACACAAGACACAACACACACACCAACACATGTGACTCCGCCCCCAAACCACAAACTCTTGAGCCATTTCTCAACATGTGTTCTTGTGCAGACTTGTGTTCTTGTGGACTTGAGACAAATGCCCGGATGTGTTCTCGCCACACCCATTTCACCAGGGAAGCATCGGAGCAGACTTGTGTGGACTTCAGACAGCCAGGTATCCCAGCATGCATTTCGCAACAATCATCGAAAATGGCCAGTGAGGGAAAGTCGTAATTACCGATATGTGACTGTTGTGTTGTCACTGAACTTAGTGTTTTCATGCGTAGTTTAAACTCGTCACTGATATCTCTGTAGTGGTTAAATATGACATGTAATCCGTGTGGGGAATGTCTAATGGGCAACATTCAGTCTCACTATATAAGATATATTATTATATTATTAAATGTTCTTTGTATTCTTTTGCTTATTTATGTGTTTTTACCATTCAATAATGATTTTAAGAATTTATTGTAATTTATTTATTGTATTTAAAGATTAATTGTATTTATTGTAGTATTTATTCAACAGCATTGTAAATATTGATTATCTGATATGAATTGTATACCTGATGTCTGAATAAACTTCTCCTCTGAACATCTGACCTGTTTGATCCATTTATATTGGTGAGGACAGACTAAATGACAAACTGCTGTCAGTGTAATCCAGTACAGTTCAACAGCACCACAGTCTACAACTCAACACTTCAATAAAATGTTAAACTGCTGTTGTTTGTTCTAGGTGCACCAAGTAAACTGTCACGTCTCCATAAAAATGTAGACAGAAAGCATAATGATGAGACAAATGCAGCGATGGACAGTAACTAAGTATATTTACTCAAGTAGCTACTGTACTTAAGTACAAATCTGATGTACTTTGGGTATTTCCATTTTGTGCTACTTTATACTGAGAAGGAAATACTGTACATTCAGCTCAAGCTACATTTATTTGATACCTATAGTTACTGTTCAGATAGTTTGTTTTATATGTTGTTGTTTCATATTTACAAGTTGCTGTGTGTTGTTATAGATCAGACTAGTGCACCAGAGACAGCTGTTAACATGAGTTCTACCATGACAACATTTAAATGCTGCTCACATGAAGCCGACGTTGATCAATTAATACTCAATACATATTCATATACAGTACAGGCCAAAAGTTTGGACACGCCTTCTCATTCAATGCGTTTTCTTTATTTTCATGACTATTTACATTGTAGATTCTCACTGAAGGCATCAAAACTATGAATGAACACATGTGGAGTTATGTACTTAACAAAAAAAGGTGAAATAACTGAAAACATGTTTTATATTCTAGTTTCTTCAAAATAGCCACCCTTTGCTCTGATTACTGCTTTGCACACTCTTGGCATTCTCTCCATGAGCTTCAAGAGGTAGTCACCTGAAATGGTTTCCACTTCACAGGTGTGCCTTATCAGGGTTAATTAGTGGAATTTCTTGCTTTATCAATGGGGTTGGGACCATCAGTTGTGTTGTGCAGAAGTCAGGTTAATACACAGCCGACAGCCCTATTGGACAACTGTTAAAATTCATATTATGGCAAGAACCAATCAGCTAACTAAAGAAAAACCAGTGGCCATCATTACTTTAAGAAATGAAGGTCAGTCAGTCCGGAAAATTGCAAAAACTTTAAATGTGTCCCCAAGTGGAGTCGCAAAACCATCAAGCGCTACAACGAAACTGGCACACATGAGGACCGACCAGGAAAGGAAGACCAAGAGTCACCTCTGCTTCTGAGGATAAGTTCATCCGAGTCACCAGCCTCAGAAATCGCAAGTTAACAGCAGCTCAGATCAGAGAGCAGATGAATGCCACACAGAGTTCTAGCAGCAGACCCATCTCTAGAACAACTGTTAAGAGGAGACTGCGCGAATCAGGCCTTCATGGTCAAATAGCTGCTAGGAAACCACTGCTAAGGAGAGGCAACAAGCAGAAGAGATTTGTTTGGGCCAAGAAACACAAGGAATGGACATTAGACCAGTGGAAATCTGTGCTTTGGTCTGATGAGTCCAAATTTGAGATCTTTGGTTCCAACCGCCGTGTCTTTGTGAGACGCAGAAAAGGTGAACGGATGGATTCCACATGCCTGGTTCCCACTGTGAAGCATGGAGGAGGAGGTGTGATGGTGTGGGGGTGTTTTGCTGGTGACACTGTTGGGGATTTATTCAAAATTGAAGGCACACTGAACCAGCATGGCTACCACAGCATCCTGCAGCGACATGCCATCCCATCCGGTTTGCGTTTAGTTGAACGATCATTTATTTTTCAACAGGACAATGACCCCAAACACACCTCCAGGCTGTGTAAGGGCTATTTGACCAAGAAGGAGAGTGATGGAGTGCTGCGGCAGATGACCTGGCCTCCACAGTCACCGGACCTGAACCCAATGGAGATGGTTTGGGGTGAGCTGGACCGCAGAGTGAAGGCAAAGGGGCCAACAAGTGCTAAACACCTCTGGGAACTCCTTCAAGACTGTTGGAAAACCATTTCAGGTGACTACCTCTTGAAGCTCATGGAGAGAATGCCAAGAGTGTGCAAAGCAGTAATCAGAGCAAAGGGTGGCTATTTTGAAGAAACTAGAATATAAAACATGTTTTCAGTTATTTCACCTTTTTTTGTTAAGTACATAACTCCACATGTGTTCATTCATAGTTTTGATGCCTTCAGTGAGAATCTACAATGTAAATAGTCATGAAAATAAAGAAAACGCATTGAATGAGAAGGTGTGTCCAAACTTTTGGCCTGTACTGTATATGATGATCACAACACTTGAAATTGGGTCACTGTGCATCATGAGTACTTTGAACTCTTCATTTGAAGTAGTCCTACACTCTGCTGACAATACCCAGGTACTTTTACTCAAATCACATTTGCAGCACTTTGACTTGTGACTGAGTTTTTGTTCTTTGTTGTGATATTACTACTTTTCCTGGTACTTTGTCCACAACTGGACAAACACACCAAACAACAGAGACATGCAAGCATCGCACATCTCATCCTCATCCTCATCCTCGCTGTCTTTCTGGGATCTGCCTCCTCAGCCTGCAGGTACAGCAGTCCTGCTGCAATAACTGCACCAAGACGCCTTCTCCGATCCATGTCCGTTATTGATTTTTGATTTCCAACAAACCAGTGCTCACAATCACAATAACCAACACTCCGCACTGAACGCTAACTCACAGAAGAAGAACAGCAGGTGTTAGCAGTTAGTGGCTAACTGAAAGAAGCAGAACAGCAGGTGTTAGCATTTATCAGATAACTGAAAAAAGAACTCGGAGACGGCATGATGTGATGAAGCTCGTCATGAGTGGAGTTAATAAAATATTTAACAAGTTTTAGAATCTGTATTGGAGTCACAACACTTCAAATTATGACTTCCTGTAGTTTTAACCAATAGAATCATCTGTCAGCAGAAGAGGGTGGAGTCTGACCTGCTGGTGGCCCCACCCCTGTCCTTCCTTTTCCTCTGCTCCTCCGCCTCCTGCTGCTCCTCCTGCACCCTCCTGATTCTCGTCTCCCACAGAGCTTTAATGGAGCTCACTGAACTGCACGCCACCACGCCCACCATGATGACCACTTCCTGTCAGCCGTGTGATGTCACAGTTCACAGGTGAGCAGGTTGGACGACCTCTGACCTCTGAGCTGCAGCCAGGTCCTCCTTCTGAGCCTCCTGCAGGGTCAACATTCACACTTCATTTTTATGACTGTACTCAGTATGATGTTTGTTGTATTGTTTGTTACTATCATCAGTATTTATATGATGTCATTTCCTGTCAGCATCTCGCCTTCATCACCTGCAGATATTCACAGTCACACTCGTGCACATCAGCGACCTTCTGAACCTTGGTACAAAAACATAGTTCAGATTCTCTGACAGCAACGAGACTTTTGTACCTGATCTTTTGTTTATTTGTTTTGTCCTCCAATAAAAACATTAATTATTGTATCTATAAATAATCAGACGGCCTTCGATACAAAAACATGTTGACAAACATTTAAATACAAACAACAAAATAAAATGAAGAAAAACAGTGATTATTTATTTAGATCATTTGTTCAAATGTTAAATTAGTTGTTTTAATCTTTAAATTAAACAAACAGCAGAAAAGTTGATTTGAAATTAAGTTTTTCTGAAGTTGTAGATTTTTTTTGCCCTTTAAGTTTTAGTTTGAGCTGTTGTGAGTTCAGCAGCTGAACAAACACTGAGACATAAAGAATCAGTCTGAGCGTCGTTCAGTCGCAGCACTCCGTCAGATTCGTGGTCGTGCTGTGTCAGGTCTCACCTTGTGTGAACGCAGCAGCGGCCGTCCTCCACGCTGCGTCTCTTCAGCTGAAATCTGACCTCAGACCTGCCGATAAATTTAGCCTCCAGGTCACATGACCCCTCTGACACGGTGCCCAGTCACATGACAAGGTGCCCAGTCACATGACGGTGTTGGTATGACCATCTGTGGACGTGTGGCTCCAACAGCAGGATGTTTCAGTGTCTGCGGCTCACGAACACACTCGTTTTGTGCACTTCAACTTTATTGAAACTTTTTTTTCACCAGGTTCAAACAGTTCATTAAACTTGAATCGTTTCAGATCCACGAGATCCCAAAAATACAAAAACCCAGGTTTGTTTGTTTTTTACACCTTTACATCAAGTCTGTCGCTAAAACCAAAAACACAAAGCAGGAAAAGTAACATACAACCAACACCATGTGCTTTTTACCCAGCAGCCACCAGGACAGACAGGAAGTCCAGGAGAGAGGAGACCGAGGTCCAGGAGCTGATCCTGGATCAGGCTACTATCATTATCATCATCAGGAGGTTCTGTAACAGTCTTCAGGACAGACGAGGACCAGGTCTGCAGTCAGCAGGGACCAGGACCAGGACCAGGACCAGGTCTGCAGTCAGGACTCACTGTGGTTATTTACAGGTTGATAATTGTCTGTCAGGGTTAGTGTTTATTATGAAACAGCAGAGGACAGACGGAGGACAGACAGAGGACAGATGAAGGACAGACAGTAACCGTGAGGAGGGAGACGGGTCTGAACCACAGAACACGTTTGTTGACGCTGATTCTTCTGTGTTATTGATTATTGACGAGACGTCAGAAACTGAATCATGATTTCATTCATTCACACCAACTGTTCCAAATATGTGACACATGACCCTTCACCTGACTCATGAGGTGTCTTGACCCCGCCCCCCTCATTAGCATACTGGACCAGGTGCAGAAACAGGTCTGAGATCAGATCAGACCGCAGCAGATCATCAGAGATCGAAATGACGACACGCAGAACTTTACTTTAACCAAACGTCAGACAGGAAGTCATCAGCTGACTGAGCTCACGTCTCTGACTGATTGGCTGAATAAAAGTCATGTGACAGTGAGTTAAAGAGACATCATGGATGGTTTTAGTCCCAGTGTCTCTGCTGGACTCTGACACGTCTGATAAACAGGAACCTGGTTCTACAGAGAACATTTCATCACAGAACATGAACACAAAGACACGACTGACAAACTGACGTTTGAAGGGACAGTTCACACGTCCACATGTTACAGCTCTGTACATTTGGTGCGTCCAAACAGTCACGGCTCTGGATGTAGATTTCTCCATGTTGTTACCGGCTTCTTCTTCTCTTACACATTTAATGCTATTGGACTTCCGGGTCAAAGCCCGGGGCGGAAACTGTGGAGCATGCTCAGAGCGCCTCGGCCAGTTTGGGTCTGATTGACTGTATACATGCAGGAGTCACATGATCTGGGTGTGTTAGTCCCACTGTGACACATTCACTGCAGGACCATTTCAGTCACACTGACATGTTTACAGGGATTTATATAAATCCATTTTCTCTGTCGTCATGGAAACAGTCTGAGTCTTCTATCTGTCTCTCGTCGCAGCCAGACTCCATTAAGAAAACCAGTGATTTAACATGAGTGAACTCAGGAGCTGCTGGTCTGCTGCTGCCGGACAGTCTGACTGTGACGAGAGAGAAAACAGCTTCATTGCCCCGTCTATCGTCAGTGTGACATTAAGATGAAGCAGTGAAAATATTGTCAGTATAACGTACACTTAAACTGAGGATGATTTTTAAGGAGTCTAAAACACATTTAGTTTCTGACTCCGCCCACAGCAGGACGTCCTTCATCCTCCATGTCAGACTCCAAACTGCTGACTGACGTCTGCTGTAGGAAACACACTGACTGTGGATCAGTGCCTCACACAGCACGACATGTGAACGTGTGAACGTGTGAACTGTCCCTTTAATGTTTCAGTCCAGTGACTACAAACTGATCTCAGAGCAGCTGATTCACAGGAAGACAAACTGTGACTGAAGGATGAAGAGCAGGTTTCAAACAACAACAAGCTCCATTCACCAGTTCACTGATTCACTGATTCACAGCAGGTCATTCTGGTGAAGTGATGAAGAGTGAAGTTCATCATCATCAGTTTGTAGTCTGTTCTCTGAAACACTGAAGATCATGTCAGTGTTTGTTTTAACTCTGACCTCCTCTGTGTGTGTGTGTGTGTGTGTGTGTGTGTGTGTGTGTTGTTGGTCGTCACAGAAACAGCGTGATTGACCCCTCCCCCTCCTCCTGGCGCCTGGCTCAAAGGCAACAAGGAAACAACAGCGAGTGAACATGAAGGCCTCCAACAGAGAGAGGGAGCGAAGGCATCAGAAGAGGAAGAGGAGATGGAGCAGTGATGAAGGTCTTCGTCCTCCTCGGGGCTGATGGGAAATATTCCTCTGTCTATTTCAGGTCCAGCACCATGCTGGCTGGGTTCTCCAGGTACTCCTTCCACAGGTTGGAGAACCGACACATGGTGGCTCCATCGATGATGCGGTGATCCGCCGACCAGCTGACGTTCATGATGTGAGCTCGGACCACCTGACCACCAGCGTCAAACCGAGGAAGAACCTGACGGAGAAACAGACACCAGCGTCCAGGGTCGTTATGGTGAAAATATATTTTAGTTCCTGACATGAAAAAGAAAAAAGACAAACTGAAACCATTTTATGTTTTTACAAAAAGAAAAACTAAACAGGAAACGTCTTCAGTTTCAGTTTCAGTCAACACGAGGAGGCGTGAGTTCATCTGTTTAACCCCGTGCACACTGTGTGACTCTGTTGCTGAGACAGCAGCTCGCCATGGAGGCAAAACTAAAGCACCAGAAGTAATGTGAGGAAAACATCAGCCCCTTTACACCAACATTTCCAGGAACTTTTATTTCCTGGAATGTGTTTACCTGGCTAAAAGAATCTGTGGTTTGTTTCCACCTCAAAGTTCCTGAACATTTGTTCAAATGATGACACATGATTCAGCGTTTTTAAGACAACGTGTCTCATAATCAAGGATTTTTGCCCACAACAATCACAATCATTTTACTGGAAGGGCTGTACAGAGTAATGAGTGCAGCTGCCGTCAACTCGAGTCATTTACGAGTTATCTTCACTTTTCACTTTTTTCCACCGCGGCTGCTCCGCTGTTCACCGGTTACCATGTCGTGTTGGTGTGTGTGTGTGTGTGTGTGTGTGATCAGCACCAGCACAAAAGAACCATTACCATCAGCGCTTATCAATACTACGGTCTTTATAATTTAGCCCCGGGGCTAATTCAGTACCAGGTGTCAGTACCCATCCTTAAACAAAACACAAATGAAGTGAAGCTTGTAGAAATGTAATAAAGTTTGCAGCAGCTGCTCGTACCAGGAAGTGTGGCACGCTGCAAGTGCGAGTCCACCGATCAACGTTCCTTGGCAAACAGCCCCGCCCCTCAAGAATTCTGGGTAATCTGAAAAGTCCTACCCCCCTGCTAGGCACTTTTTCCAGGGAAAGTTTTTTACCCGGGTAATTTCAGTGGAAACGCACCGAGGTTTTTCAAAATCCTCTTGTGAAGTCTTGTGATGCGTCCGCAGCTCTGACCATGATCACGTAAACAAGGACCAAGCATGGAAGGAAACAGAGGCGGAGCTACAGCTGCCAGCTAGCACCCACACACACACACACACACACACACACACACACACTATGTGCAGTGTCCTTGTTTTACGTGTATCTGATGACATCACAGCGGCACATTAACATATTAACACGTGTATCTGATGAGGCGTGCGTGTTGTGACTAACAAGTGTTGACCCTGAAGAGTCTGAACCCACCTGGATTGTTCCCAGAGCTCCGATGGCAACTTCAGGAGGAAGAATGACCGGTTTGGCGTACGTC
Source organism: Epinephelus fuscoguttatus (assembly GCF_011397635.1). Taxonomy (NCBI): domain Eukaryota; kingdom Metazoa; phylum Chordata; class Actinopteri; order Perciformes; family Serranidae; genus Epinephelus; species Epinephelus fuscoguttatus. The sequence continues at coordinate 45,440,082 of NC_064761.1, read as the reverse complement.
CCTCCGATCTGGTTTAAAGCAACAACAGGACACAGGTTGGTGTTGCTCAGACGTGCGGCAGGTTCAGGTTGTTGTTGTTGTTGTTGTTGTTGTACTCACTGATCCGATGTTGGACAGGGTGAAGGTTCCTCCACTGAGATCGTTGGTTCCCAGCTGACCTGCAGCTCCGAGTGTCTGCAGACGGTTCACCTCCTGAGCGATGTCAAACACGCTGAGCAGCTGGACGTTCTTCACGTTGGGAACCAGCAGACCCTGACTGGTGTCCATCGCCAGGCCGATGTTATGAGACGCCTGCGGGACACAGAGACATGTCTGTCAACAACAAAGACACGAGGACAGCTGCGGCATCTTCAGGTGGAAACAGACCAACATGTTTCATCACGTCAACATTTTACAGAAGAAAAAGCTGAAACTGAAACAGGAAATAAAAACCAACTATTTTAATCATGCTCTCAACTTAGTAATGACTCAGATTGTGACACAGCTGCGCCGTAAAATTCTCATCAGCTGGTCAATGGATTGGTCGTTCTGTCTTCAACAGACTAAACTCTCACTGGTGTTATTTTTAATCAGGTCACTGAAATCTTTATTTCACTGCTGAAAACTGATGTGTGATATTTCTCACACCCTTTCTCCACTGTGATTGGACGGCTGGTGACAGTGATGAACGCAGCGTTTGACCCAAAGTTCAACATTATTCAGCTTTTGTTTTCTAAATCAGAAAATAGATCAATAATCACAGACAACGTTCAGTGTTGGATTTATTTTACTGAGTTACTCTGCAGCAGCTCCAGGCTGAAGCGCCTGCTGGAGCGGCAGGACGGCTAACGTTAGCTTCTGGGCTAAACGCAGAACTAAGTCTCTCTTGCGTGCAGCGTTACAGAGATATTTATGACATCATCATCCCCAGAGGAACCTTCTATAGTGGCCACAGTGTCAGAGTTTTCGAGACAGACTTGAGCACGCAGCTCAGGTGGAACATTTCTGGACATTATCACATCAGAAGTCACATTTATTTTCCACCTGCTTGAACACAGAGTCACCTGTTAAAGTCTGCACAACATCTCTGTCTCTGTGAACAGCTGAGCCAGTAAAAGCTGAACTGAGCTCAGACCTCAGTTTGACCTCCACAGTTCTTGTGAACGTTCATTTCTTAGTGACCAAGTGACCTGAAAACACTTTGCTATCTTCCTCTAGCCTTCATCAGGTCTTCATCAGGTCTCTGAGTGTTCAGAGTGCTGCAGCTGTGTAGAGGAGCCCATGGCTGCTGAGTGTTGGCACAAGCTGTCAGGAGTCACCTGCTCTGTCCTCACCATCACTGTCAACAAGAGACCCTGGGACAGCTGTCTCACTGCTCGGCTGTCTCAGGGTGTCCAAACTTTAACATGACACAGTGATATCGAAGGCGATGATGGATTAAAGGAGTGAAAAATGAGTGTGAAACTGGTCAGAGGTCAAACAGCAGTGATAGAAAACAAAATGCCGACCTTGTACGTGATGTTCTGGCAGCCTTCGTCCACCGAGGCGTTGAGGATGGGGAAGTGAAGGAGGCCCAGGGAGGCAGCCTGGACCAATGAGAGCGCAGCGTGAACATGGACTCTATGAACATGTGAGTAATGAGCACGGAGGCGGAGCGGCGGCGTACCTTGATGAAGAATGGCATGAAGCTGAGTTTGACGCCTCGACTCTCGACGACGGACTTGAGCTCGGCTCTCAGAGACACCAGGCGGGTCAGGTCCACCTCATCACAGTAACCGAAGTGAGGAATCTTAAGCGCTGCTGTCATCGTCTTCACCATCGCTTTGTGGAAACCTGCACGACACAAACAGGACATGATGTCACTGCAGCTTCCTGTGGGTCAGAGTGTTCAGAGACCTGGACCGTGAGTCCACTTCAGACCTGAACCCTGAACTCTCTGCTCCTGTCGGTTCATGTTCAAACGGTTTTTCTTCTTCTGCTGCTGCTGCTGCTGCTCAGCGTCAAACAGGACTTTTATTGTGAAAATAAAGGAAGTCTGTTCAATATGGCGACAGGAAGAACCAATCAGAGAGCACCTGCAAGCAGTGACATGACCTCTGACCTTTCAGGGGCTCAGTGACATCCTTCCCGGTGAAGACAGGTCTGGGTGTGGCGGGTGTAGGTTTGACGAGCGCCGCGGCGCCGACAGGCTTGGCAGCAGCAGGGGGCGGGACTGGAGGCGGGGTCTGGACCTCCTGGAACAGGGTCGGAGGGATGATGGCGCCTGTCTGCTTCGCCAGGAAGTTCAGGATGTCCTCCTTCAGGATCCGTCCGTCCTTCCCCGTCCCCACCACCTCACTGAGCTTTATCTGAGACACCAGGACACAACAGGAAGTAGAAGTTGAAAGAACAGTTATAATGAACTACAGCAAATTAATTGGTGATTTTATTCTGAAAACCTGGAGCTTCCTGTCACCAGTTCATTGTGCCGTGGTGTTAAACATGAGAAATATGAAGACTGAGCTGCAGCATTAGCCTTTATGTTTAACGATTCCCTTATCGATTCTTTTCATTACGCCGAAGCTTTACGTCGATGACGCACGTCACGCTCGTCAGGCAGCAGTGCGTTCAACAACAAAGAAGGCGTAATGGTGGAGAGAGAGACGCGGTCGAAAGCTTGGCTTCACTTCACCAAGAAAGACTCGTGACATTCACTCATCACAACAGCATGACGTGCAACTTATGCAGCACCGTGATTACATGCATATGTTTCCCACTACAGGGCTCTACTGTGCGAGCATTTTAACGTTACTCACATTTGCGACTAAAAATAGTTTTGTGCGAGCAAAATAAATCATTCAGCAGCTGTGTGAGTTCAGATTTCAACCACGGGGGTCACAGACACACACACACGGACAGGAATACGTATTCCTGTCAAATACGGTGGCCACAGTGCTCCGCAGCACAAGATGGGTCCCAATTTTGTTACCATGACAACACTAACAGATTGTGTAACGTTATTTGACGTAGATGAAACAAATGCTGTAGAAATATTCTTTAATTTGTTCCACTTCAGATGATAGCAGCGGACCAACTTCATATTTTGTCGTCTAAAATTCACAAAGGAATCGATCAAGAGTGGGGACACTGGACACAGACTGAGGACACTGGACACAGACTGAGGACACTGGACACAGACTGAGGACACTGGACACAGACTGAGGACACTGGACACAGACTGAGGACACTGAGACTCACGTTGTTCTCCATGGCGAGGCGCCTGACAGCGGGCGTGGCCTGAGTCTTGTGACCTTTGATCTCCTGGTGGGTGTGTTCTTCTCGAGCCATGGCGGGCGTCTCCACCACGTCCTCCTCCTGGATCACCTCTGATCAACAACAGGGTTTTAGTTTGAACCAGAACAACAGGAGACACTGAGGACCACCAGGTGTCGGTGTCTCACCTGAGCTGGACTCTGTCTCGATGTCCACCAGTGGTTTTCCCACCAAGGCCGTGGCGTCCACGTCGTAGTAGAGTTTTTTGATGACTCCGTCGTAGCGGCTGGTGATGGTGACGGACGCCTTGTCGCTCTGAACCTCACAGATACTGTCGAACTGAGACACCTTATCGCCCTCCTTCACGTACCTGAGGGACAAGTTCAGTCATTAGAGGACAGACTGGGGACAGACTGAGGACACTTTCAGTCTGTGTCTCTGCCCTTCACTGTACTTTTATTGGTCTCAGATTTCTGTCTTCTGTGTAGTGTCTCTGTAGGAAGTCACTGTGGCCTCTGTAGTTTTTATGGTCTTTGTAGTTTTTATGGTCTTTGTAGTTTTTATGGTGTCTGTACTAACGTGTCTCTCAGTACATACCACTCCTTCACCGTCACCTCCATGATTCCCTCTCCGATGTCGGACAGTTTGAACTGGACGATTGGTCCTCGACTCACTGCGGGAGACAACACATCAGTGACATCATCACTTCCTGTGTTCATGCTGAGTGGGACTGAAGGACTGCACCTGATCTCAGACCTGATCTGAGACCTGATCTGAGACCTGATCTGAGACCTGATCTTAGACCTGATCTCAGACCTGATCTGAGACCTGATCTGAGACCTGATCTTAGACCTGATCTCAGACCTGATCTCAGACCTGATCTCAGACCTGATCTCAGACCTGATCTGAGACCTGATCTGAGACCTGATCTCAGACCTGATCTGAGACCTGATCTGAGACCTGATCTCAGACCTGATCTCAGACCTGATCTCAGACCTGATCTCAGACCTGATCTCAGACCTGATCTGAGACCTGATCTTAGACCTGATCTGAGACCTGATCTGAGACCTGATCTGAGACCTGATCTCAGACCTGATCTCAGACCTGATCTGAGACCTGATCTGAGACCTGATCTGAGACCTGATCTGAGACCTGATCTCAGACCTGATCTGAGACCTGATCTGAGACCTGATCTTAGACCTGATCTCAGACCTGATCTGAGACCTGATCTGAGACCTGATCTCAGACCAGATCTTAGACCTGATCTCAGACCTGATCTTAGACCTGATCTCAGACCAGATCTCAGACCAGATCTGAGACCAGATCTCAGACCTGATCTCAGACCAGATCTGAGACCTGATCTCAGACCTGATCTCAGACCTGATCTCAGACCTGATCTGAGACCAGATCTCAGACCTGATCTCAGACCTGATCTCAGACCAGATCTTAGACCTGATCTCAGACCTGATCTCAGACCTGATCTGAGACCTGATCTTAGACCTGATCTCAGACCTGATCTTAGACCTGATCTTAGACCTGATCTGAGACCTGATCTGAGACCTGATCTGAGACATGGGGCCGTATTCACAAACATCCTGAGAACACTCTAAGAGAGTTCCTGTCTCTACAGCCCTTGTGAGGAATTGTGCAAATGTGCAGGAAAGCCCAATCAGTGTTTTTTCAGCATTGGCAGTATAAAAACAAAATCGGGGAGTGCAGCAAAATGCCGCCTACCTACTTTTGTTTATACAGAATGTGCCACAAGTCAACAGCTCCTCCCACAAGTCAACAGCTCCTCCCACAAGTCATCAACAGCCCCTCCCACAAGTCATCAACAGCCCCTCCCACAAGTCATCAACAGCTCCTCCCACAAGTCATCAACAGCTCCTCCCACAAGTCATCAACAGCTCCTCCCACAAGTCATCAACAGCTCCTCTCTAAAGTCATCAACAGCTCCTCCCACAAGTCATCAACAGCTCCTCCCACAAGTCATCAACAGCTCCTCTCTAAAGTCATCAACAGCTCCTCCCACAAGTCATCAACAGCTCCTCCCACAAGTCATCAACAGCTCCTCTCTAAAGTCATCAACAGCTCCTCCCACAAGTCATCAACAGCCCCTCCCACAAGTCATCAACAGCTCCTCCCACAAGTCATCAACAGCTCCTCCCACAAGTCATCAACAGCTCCTCCCACAAGTCATCAATAGCTCCTCCCACAAGTCATCAACAGCTCCTCTCTAAAGTCTTCAACAGCTCCTCCCACAAGTCATCAACAGCCCCTCCCACAAATCATCAACAGCTCCTCCCACAAGTCTTCAACAGCTCCTCCCACAAATCATCAACAGCTCCTCCCACAAGTCATCAACAGCCCCTCCCACAAATCATCAACAGCTCCTCCCACAAGTCTTCAAAAGCTCCTCCCACAAGTCTTCAACAGCTCCTCCCACAAGTCATCAACAGCTCCTCCCACAAGTCATCAACAGCCCCTCCCACAAGTCTTCAACAGCTCCTCCCACAAGTCTTCAACAGCTCCTCCCACAAGTCATCAAAGCTCCTCCCAGCTTAGGTCAAAGCAACATTCCTCCCACAAGTCATGGCAGCTCCTCCCACACGTCAACATCTGCTCCCACAAGTCATCAACAGCCCCTCCCACAAGTCTTCAACAGCTCCTCCCACAAGTCATGTGTGAGTGATGAAGCCCACAAGTCTGTGAGCTCCTCCACAAGTCTTCAACAGCTCCTCCCACAAGTCATGTCAACAGCTCCTCCACAAGTCATCAACAGCCCCTCTGTGAGCCTGTAAGTGTGAACAGCCCAGTCATAGATGAACTGCAGCCCTGTCCCACAAGTCTTCAACAGCTCCTCCACAAGTCTGATGCTCCTCCACAAGTCATCAACAGCTCCTCCATCACTGCTGCTCCTGACAAGTCATCAACATACCCTCCCAGTGATGATGTCATCAGTTTGTTTCTGACGTTACAGCAGTCAGCTGGGAAATGTCGTGTATCTACAACATCATCTGATCTGCAGCAGTCTCATTTCCTCAGAGGTCAGAGGTCAGCAGTGATTCAGGAAAGTTGTGTGAGTGATGAAGGGACAGAAACTGTGACCTCAGTGAGGAGGTGTGGTCGACCCTGTTGTTAGGTGTGATGTGATTTGAGATGAGACTGTGACAGTGTCAGTGTTAGTGTGATCACTGCTGATGAAGGTTGAGACAGACTCAACTCATCACTGCTGCTCTGACCTCACATACCTCAGTGATGATGTCATCAGTTTGTTTCTGACGTTACAGAGTCAGCTGGGAAATGTGTGTGTATCCCTGATGACATCATCTGATCTGCAGCGTCTCATTTCCTCTGTCGTCCAGTGTTTGGAGAATATTTCTCTGACCTCTTTGTGTTTCCACTTTCCACTGTGTTTAACTATATCCTCCCGAGACCCTGTGTCCTCATATGAGGACATCACATTTTGGGTTTACTTGACCTTATACTTCATTCTACTTAACTTAAACCTGTTGTCCTTGTTCATCGACACCTTTCTGTGCAATCAAGTGGTAGTAAGACCACAATACACTAATCTGATCACATTTTAGGGTTGAAACTTGTTTATTTATGATTAATAATGTTTATAATTTGATACAACAACAAATTTGACCAATTTTAGCAACAGTAACAAGCTAAGACACTGTTAATTAGGATGTACTCATTGGAAGACATTAGGACTTTATTATCGTCTCATTTGAGGACAATGTTTAGTTTTTTATACTTATCGGGTCCTACTGATCCCAAATAGACTGGGAGCTTGGGTTCGGTTCTCAGGAGGTTAAGCCTTAACTTTAAGGGAAACTCTAAGAAAATGTCACAATTCTAAGAGTTTTCTTCTCATTTCATCAGTAACTCTTAGCTCTCTCTTGAGGAGGCTTTGTGAATACGGCACCTGGTCTGAGACCTTTCTGTGAGATGAAACCTGTTGATTTGGATTCTGTCAAACTACGACTTAATCAGGAAGTGCTCCGCTGCCAACACAAAGACAATGTTCTGGCAGGTTGCCATGGTAACTTTCAGGAGCTGTGACAGCAGGAACAAGTGAATAAAGAGTTGATTATGTGACATCATCAGACACCTGGTCACTTCCTGGATTCCTGAAACTGGATCAACCAGATCTGAACTCTGAATCATTCACTGATCATTAAGTTTACTCTCAGATAATCAATCAATCAATCAATCAATCCATCAATAAATCAACAACAACAACAACAACAGGAGGCGGACGGTTTGGGTCTGGACTCACCGCTGGCGGTGTGCAGCGTCCTGCTGCTCAACATCTGGAGTGCTGGGTCCCATCTGAAGGTCAGCGGCTGCACACGTCTGTCACATCTGAAGCTCTGCAGCCGGAAACATCGGCGGCGGTACTGCTGACTCAGCTGACAGGAAGACAACACATTTAATATCCTGTTGATGTTTGTGAGAAAGTGAAGGACGTTCCTTTGAATACTTTTACTTGAGTGAAGTTTAGGAAGCAGGACTTTCATTTGTAGTCGAGTACTTTCACAGTTCACTGCGAGTAAAAGTACTGCATTACAACCACTACTGTAGTAAAAGTAGTAACACTTTCACAGAGTGGTGATATCAGTACTTTCCCTGCAGTAGAGTATCCGAATACTTCCTCCTGCACTGACTGAACTCTGCTTGTTATCAGCTGCTGATAGCTGTTAGCCTGTTAGCTCTCTGACCTGCAGGAAGCTAACTGAATGAACCTGTTGGCATGTTAGCATGATGCTAGCCTGTTAGCACCGCGCAGCTCCTGCCTCTGTTTTTATTTCAATCTTTTAGCACTAGCATCAAAATTAGCATGGCAGTACAAGTTACAGCAGCTAACACGCTAAGCTAACAGTGTGACCAGGTGACGGAGGGGTGACGTCATCCGGCCAGTCCGTTCGCATCAGTAACAAACAAACAAACAAACAAACAAAAACAGTTTTAGAGAATGTAAATAAACTCGGGGTTTCTCACCAGCAGTCTGAACACAGTGAAGGAGCCTCTGGTCACCGCCGCCATCTTTCCTCTTTGCTGCCGGCCGCTGACGTCACGCCCGCACTCCCCTCTCAGCAGCCAATCACCGCTCAGCGTCTTGCTCTTCGTTACGTGCAGCAGACGGGACGGTGCAGTGACGTGATGCTGCCATCCAACGGTCAGAAAGGGAACTACATGAGAAATACATTTATTCAGTTTATTATTCATATTTTATTTATTTATTTATTTATATATATATTTATTTGTCCTTCTCTCTCAAACTGTCTTTAATTGTGAACAGAGGACAAAATCTGTGCGGTCCTGGGCAATCCTTGTCTCCTCTGCATGACGAGCTGTGTCTGATGGGCAGCTCCTTCAGCCACCAGGAGCAGGACTGAACCACTCACACGCTCCTTTGTGCCCACCGCCATCAGACTGGACAACAGCAGTTTGGCTTAAGCTGCGTCCAGTTTGCATCTGATCAACATGACACTTAATCTGCCAGTTGACACTTTAGTTTATTCCACACTTTGTCTGTCGTGTTTAGTCATTTTATTCATCTTGATGTAGCAATTTTATTTTATTTATCTTTGATTTATCAATTGTTTTTTTTCTCTCTTCTATCGTATTCTATTTAATGTCTTTTTGTCTTGTTCTGCTTCGATACTTGAATTTGCCCTCTGGGGATCGATAAAGTACATCTTACCTTAATGAATACTTTCTAGTGTTTCTGCTTCTCATACTGTATATTTCTTTTATCATTATTATCATTATTATCACTTCTCTGTTTTATCTGTATTTATTTCTGTTATTATTTCTTTGTTGTGCTGCTGATCTTATCTTATCTTATCTTATCTTACTGTCTTTGTCTAACAGATTCAAGCAGCTGCAACCAAAGATGTCATGACTTTATTAAAGTGAAGAAACATCAGCAGCTTCTAATTCAGGACTTTGAGCTTCTTTTCAAACGGATGTAAACTCAGCTCAGTTTCAAAAGAACCGGAGAAAACGATCATCAGTATCAGGTAATAACATAAAAAGTTTTTCATGGTACAATAAAAACTTTTCCTGCAAAAAACAAAAACGTTATTATCTGACACTCATCAGGTTTTCCTTCTTCTTCTGATGTGACCGTTTTATGCCTCGTACAAAACCTGAAAATAAATAAAAGACATCAAAATATTGAACTAATTTTAACTCTTGAAGCTGAAAATGAAGAAATATGAACTTTTGTTTCGTCACAGTTTTATTTGATCTGTTTTTGTACATTGAACTTAAATGTAACATTTTAAAAAAATGACAGAAAAAAAATCTTTTTGTTGTGAATGAGTGAGAACATCATGGAGTGTTTGACTCTGCAGCGTCTCAACAGTTTCATCAGCCCTCACAATGATGAAACTGTTGAGACGCTGCGGCTCCAACATGTAGTGTGACTGACTGAAGCTGCTCCTTCACACTGTGCTGCTGCTGCTGCTGCTGTGTCAACGCTTCATGTCCACTCATCTTTATTCCTGATGGAGGTGCAGAGGGTTGATCTCAGCTGTTTGATGCTGTCGTTTGTTAAAACAAGAAAAGTCAATAAATATTCTTGAAGCATAAAATGACGTCACTAGGAGTTATTAAAAGGAGCTGACTCCACGGTGACTGTGCAGCATCCTCCCTCATGTTGTTCTTCACGCTGCCTGCAGGAGGCGACACACCGGATCCACCGGCTGCACAAAGCTCTCTGATACCCTGCAGAAACACCGGAAATGCTCTTCAAAATAAAGGCCATATGTCGTTTAAAGAAAAACAAAAAAGACCACATGCTGGTATGTTTAAAACAACTAAATGCAAAATAATAAAAATCCTGTAATGAAGTGTAGTTTTTATGCTGCCTGTACTTTACAGGACTTTATATTCATACTCTGTTTATGTGACGCTGCAGGTTTGACTCTGTGAGAAAAAACAATGACACATGCAGACACATGATCAGTCAATCAATCAATTGATCGATCAATCAATCAATCAATCAATCAATCAATTTTATTTATAGAGCCCAATATCACAAATCACAATTTGCCTCACAGGGCTTTACAGCATACGACATCCCTCTGTCCTTAAGACCCTCACAGCTGATCAGGAAAAACTCCCCAAAAAACCCTTTAACGGGGAAAAAACGGTAGAAACCTCAGGAAGAGCAACTGAGGAGGGATCCCTCTTCCAGGACGGACAGACGTGCAATAGATGTCGTACAGAACAGATCAACATGATAAATTAACAGTAATCTGTATGACACAATGAGACAGAGAGAGAGAGAGAGAGAGAGAGAGAGAGATGATGTGTGTATACACACACACACACACACACACACATATATATAGCCTATGTGTGTGTGTGTGTGTGTGTGTGTGTACATATATAGATCTGGCTTTAGAGACCACCCCCTTTTACATTTTTAAAGATATATAACTGTTGACATCTCAGTTTTATTCCAGTTCTTTTGTTTCAGTTTTATTTCACAGTTTCTGTTTTTCATGTATTTTCATTCTTTATTTGTTGTGCAGTTGAATTTATTGTATTTTTGTATTTTTATGTTATTAAATATATTTTCTACAACTTTGATCACGAAAATCTGGAATGTTCATTCTCAGTGTACTGAATATATTTAATACATTTTGTGGGAAAAAAACAAAACAACTTTTGCTCATCCTGCAAACCAACAAAACAATAACTCATTTTATTTTGAAAGTCAGCGGAAGTGATTGTAGTTTTTCAGTGAGGCGGAGAAGTTCCAGAAGAAGAAGAAGAAGAAGAAGAAGAAGAAGAAGAAGACTCCCAAACAGAAGAAGAGAAGTACCGGTGCTGTTACCGGAGGCTGCAGTCTGATTGTGACCCAGAGTCGGTGTTGAGGAGTCAAAGTATTCCGGTTGATGAAGATGGACTCGGCGGCGGCGGAGATCGACGGCAGCTTGATGGAGGGAGTGAGTGTTCACACTGTATTTACCGGAATAATGTTCCGCGCTGCTAACATGCTAACACAGGGCTAACAGCGGTGAGTGCGGCGGTTAGCAGCCGGTGCTGAACCGACCGGTTACTGATGTGTTTCCCCGGTGTCGGTTCTCCGCAGGGCGGACAGATCCTGAGAGTGTCCGCGGCGCTCAGCTGCATCACCGGGACATCCATCAAAATCACCAAAATCCGAGCCGGCAGAAGCACACCGGGGCTCAGGTGAGTTAGCTGCTCCCGGCTAGCAGGCTAACGTTAGCCTATTCATTGAAGTTGAGTCGTCGGCTAACGCCGTTAGCTCCTCCTGACAATAGAAGCAAACATCTGTGATCTGGGTTCAGTTGCTCACAGACTGGATCCTGTTCTCGCTCTCGTGTTGGATAAAACTCTCCGGCTTCCGTTAGAGGCAGCTGTTGGGAATCTGTGGCCAAATTATTAGTGCAGCTTAAATGGAGAGAAGAAGACGGCGACAAGACTCAGTTCATAAATTTCCAAAATAAAAGTTTCTGTCTCATCTGCAAACACACATGACCTCTGAAACATAAATGAACATATTCAGACATCAGCTGGTGCCGCTTTAAAATTCGGCCTCCATCCTGTTCCTGCGGAGGCTTGTTAATTTATAAGAGTTAACAGCAAAGTGTGGCACTGTGCCTGTGTGCCGCACTGTGGCGTCACCCAGCAGCTGCGGATCAGTTCATCTGATGCAGACTGTTGATTTTCTGGGAGGTTCGTACGTGAGCCGAATTAACTACAAGGCTCTCAGCATCCTAAAACAGTTTTAGTTTTGTGTGTGTCGAATGAGAGATTGGTATAAAGTTCAGAACTCGTCAGATAGGTGTAATTTCTGAATGGAGCTCTGAGGTTTTCTTGTGAAGACTGTTTCCACAAACTACTGTAAGGTGTCATGAGCACAGAGTCACAGGTTTGGTCACAATGTCTCGTACACAATCAGATGTGTTCCGTTATTATAAGTGTGTGTGTGTGTGTGTGTGTGTGTGTGTGTGTGTGTGTGTGTTCAGGCCGCAGCACCTGAGCGGCCTGCAGTTGGTCTCAGATCTGTGTTCTGGCGGCCTGCAGGGAGCCACTATCGGATCCACTGATATCAGTCTGACTCCAGGAAAGATCCGGTCTGGAAGCCACACGGCCGACACACAGACAGCAGGGTGAGTCTGTCTGTGAGTCTGTCTGTCTGTCTGTCAGTGACAGAGGTCCCTGATGTTTGACTGGATTTTAAATCAAAGCTGAACAGATGACACAATCTAACGTTCTATTTTACCATCTCACTTTAACATTGTAAACTGTAAATCAGTTGTTCTTTTAAAGGCAGTAATCAATATGTATTGTGTGTGTGTGTGTGTGTGTGTGTGTGTGTGTGTGTGTGTGTCAGGAGTGTGTGTCTGCTGCTGCAGGTAGCTCTACCTTGCGCTCTGTACGCTGACGCTTCCTCACAGCTCTGTCTGAAGGGAGGAACCAACGCAGAGATGGCTCCTCAGATCGACTACACTGTCAAGGTCTGATGCACACACACACACACACACACACACACACACACACACACAGTAACATGTTCAGGATGAATCTGTGTTCAACTGTTTATTTTCTTCTTCAGGTGTTTAAACCAATCGTAGAGAAGTTTGGAGTCCATTTTGACTGTGACATCAGAATGAGGTCAGTTTCCTGTGTGTGTGTGTGTGTGTGTAACTCATAGTTGGGTATAACGTGTTACAAAATAACGCATTATGCCTGGTACACGCTACACGCTGGTACTCACCAATTATCCCCGGTCGTCTTTCACGGCGTGTGTGATGTCATCGGGTTATTCTTGTCCTATTTTTGTTACTTTACTATTATTTGAGTCGCTGTGTGTGTTCATGTGCCAGCCGACATGTTGTTGTAGTCACCTAAAAGCGTCAGCAGATGGCAGGAGCTACATTTGAAGTGCCATATGTAAACTGTCAAGCTACTGTATCTTCCACAGGAAGTTCTGACAAATGTTTCAGAATAAAAGCCTATTTAGAAAATGGAGGGATTCTCTCAGCTGAGGTTATAAGGGGCTTTTAATTTGAAACAAGTGTTGAGTTTGAAATGACGGTGCGATATGTTAACTTTACAAAGACAACGGAGCGGATAAAAAGTAAATATATAAACACACAGAGGGATTAATAAATAACGGAGCGTCTATAATGTAGTTTGTTTCAAATGAAGCTGGGAGCCTCTGCAGCTGTGGTGAGTAAAAGCCCCGCCGCTATTTGTTAATGTTATTACTTTATGTCCGACTGTGAGGATGTGCCATTGTTTGCTAGCTTGATGCTAATGACAGTAACGTTAACTCAGCGGGTTGACAAAGTGCCTCTGCTGTTTCACACCATCATTTCCCCCTTTTACTCTGTGTGGTAACATCCCTAGAGGAAATATTAAAAACACTGGGGTGTTGTTGTCATACAGTTGTCTACGGCAGCAGATCATTGTGTGTTTCTACTGGTCAAAGTGACGGCTGTGATGGGAGAACTGGATCTCAGTGAAGGGCAAGTGGTCCATAACTTTAATTTGGAGACAAAAAATGTAGGCTTAGCGCCCTGTGGTCCATTGCCCAATAGGAAATGTAAAATACTCAAAAGTACTTTAAAAGTGCTTGAGTTACTTTTCTCAGGGAGTAACGAAGTAAAGTAACTGGTTACTTTTTTAAAAAGTAACGCAGTAGCGTACTTTGATTACTTTTAAAGTAACCCTTACCCAACACTGGTGTAACTGTCTGTGTCTCTACAACCGTTTTTAAACAGGAATTGTACAAATGTGCAGGAAAGCCCAATCAGTGTTTTTTCAGCATTGGCAGTATAAAAACAAAATCGGGGAGTGCAGCAAAATGCCACCTACCTACTTTTGTTTATACAGAATGTGCCTTTTTCGGGGCAATGGGGGGCGTGAGCAAGTAACAAAACGTGTAGCTCAGCGTGTGACGTAAACAGTGACGTGGGAGGGAAGCCGCGGCTGGTCAGTCCTTCGGTGATTCTCTCGTAAGTTGGCCCGTTCTTCACCGTCCCCGTCATCTGACAGTTAATGGCCTCTTCGTTTGCGAGGACAAGGAGGGCGCGCAATTCCTTGTCTCCCCAGTTGCTCATCTTTACAGTGTCTGTCAGGTTTGTGTTTCCCTCTTGCTACTAGCTGCTCGCTAATTCCTGCTATCAGCTGTTTCCTGTTTATCCACCGCCAGTGGCCCGCACGTGTCATCAAAAGCTCCTCCCACAAGTCATCAACAGCTCCTCCCACAAGTCATCAACAGCTCCTTCCACAAGTCATCAACAGCTCCTCCCACAAGTCATCAACAGCTCCTCCCACAAGTCATCAACAGCTCCGTCATCAACAGCTCCTCCCACAAGTCATCAACAGCCCCTTCCACAAGTCATCAACAGCTCCTTCCACAAGTCATCAACAGCTCCTCCCACAAGTCATCAACAGCCCCTTCCACAAGTCATCAACAGCTCCTCCCACAAGTCATCAACAGCTCCTTCCACAAGTCATCAACAGCTCCTCCCACAAGTCATCAACAGCTCCTCCCACAAGTCATCAACAGCCCCTCCCACAAGTCATCAACAGCTCCTCCCACAAGTCATCAACAGCTCCTCCCACAAGTCATCAACAGCTCCTCCCACAAGTCATCAACAGCTCCTCCCACAAGTCATCAACAGCCCCTCCCACAAGTCATCAACAGCTCCTCCCACAAGTCATCAACAGCTCCTCCCACAAGTCATCAACAGCTCCTTCCACAAGTCATCAACAGCTCCTCCCACAAGTCATCAACAGCTCCTTCCACAAGTCATCAACAGCTCCTCCCACAAGTCATCAACAGCTCCTTCCACAAGTCATCAACAGCTCCTCCCACAAGTCATCAACAGCCCCTCCCACAAGTCATCAACAGCTCCTTCCACAAGTCATCAACAGCTCCTTCCACAAGTCATCAACAGCTCCTCCCACAAGTCATCAACAGCTCCTTCCACAAGTCATCAGCCAGCCGCCTCACAACAGCCCCTCCCACAAGTCATCAACAGCCCCTCCCACAAGTCATCAACAGCCCCTTCCACAAGTCATCAACAGCCCCTTCCACAAGTCATCAACAGCCCCTCCCACAAGGAATCACCAGCTCCTGCCACAAGTCGTCATTGTGTGTGTGTGTAATAATGTGTGTGTGTAACAATGTGTGTGTGTAACAATGTGTGTGTGTAACAATGTGTGTGTGTAATAATGTGTGTGTGTAACTGTGTGTGTGTGTAACTATGTGTGTGTGTGTGCAACTATGTGTGTAATAATGTGTGTGTGTAACAATGTGTGTGTGTAACTATGTGTGTGTGTGTAACTATGTGTGTTTCAGGGGCTTCTACCCTAAGGGTGGAGGTGAGGTGATGGTGACGGTGAGCCCGGTCAAAGAGCTGCAGCCTGTCGTCATGACAGAGAGAGGAAACATCACCAAGATCTACGGCCGAGCCTTCGTCGCCGGGGTGCTGCCATTCAAGGTAAAGTTACCACTGACACACAGGAAGTGATGTCATAACCATGGTTATTTCTGTAGATTTTAGATCCTTAAATTATGATGAGAAACGTTCAGAAGTTTGATATCAAACTGATCAGTGTGACGTATTGATCAGTGTGACTTATTGATCAGTGACGTACTGATCAGTGACGTATTGATCAGTGACGTATTGATCAGTGTGACGTATTGATCAGTGACGTATTGATCAGGGCTGGATATCGATTCAGATTTTCCAGATCGATTCGATTCGATTTTCAAGGACTCGGTTCGATCCGATTCACGATTCGATTCGATTCGATTCAATTCAGTTCAATATCGATTCAGTCAAGTATATTTCAATTATGATACAAAATTTGCTTGGATATTAAGATATTTTCTGAGAACTAACGAAGTATATTTAACAAGGAACCCTCTGACCTGGTGCATTACTATTAAAATACTGTTTACATTAAGAATTGACCCCAAAGCAGCACATTAGTCATCATGTACTTTTATTTAACATTACCTGACCAACACATACAAAATAAATATTTTGAATTAAATCTAACCACAAGGCAGACAGTTTAAATGAAGTGGCTACAAAAAATGTAAACACAGGACATCCACAAGTTTGCTGCCTGTAACCGTCTTATAAAGCTTTTGTGCAACACACTACAGTGGTTGTGATGCACACACTGACTGTATCAGAAGAGAAACAACATACGTAGGTGAACCCTGCAGCAAAGTGAGCCCTCTTCCTCAGAGAGGATCTTTGCCCCCCAGTTTGTTCCTGGCAGCAGAGCAGAGTGAACCGTCTTTCTTCTCAGAGGATCTTTGTCCCATGACAGCAGGCAGCTGCTCTCCGTGTCCGCAATGTAAACAACGTTCGCTGGTGATTTGACAGTCACTAGAAGCACATTATGACCCTTTGTAAAAGTTTCTGTGTGGTACCTGTGTTGTACATGAGCTAACGTTAGCGGCTAAGGACTGAGAGGCTGTCCGGTGTGTGTGTGTGTGTGTGTGTGAGTGTCTGAGGAGCGTCAGTACGTTAGCTTGTTAGCCGTAACGTTAGCCTTGCTGTTCGTCATGTTAACGTTGTCGTCGGCAGCCCTGAATAGCTTGTAAAGCTTTAGCATAGTTAGCTAACACATTTGTTATCGGCCCATGTGTTTACTGCTACAGAGAATTAATAAATCTTTGGTTTATTTGCACAACGTCGCCTCTCTGCCGTCTTTTATCACGCTTGCTAACGCTAAGTTAACTTTACCAGCAGATCTGTATGAGGCACAAACTGAGGCTACACTTAGCAGTGTGCTGATGCTTAGTGGTATTTCTTAATCTTTTCTGTGAAACTGATGTAGATTTAATAAACATGCGTACATTATTAGCGTTATATTTTTAGGGGGAAATACGAGTGAAAATACTCGCACCGCAGACCCATGCCTTCAGTGGACGCGCTCCCACCATTGTTTGCTGCTCTGTCTTCATTCAGTGTCCGGCCGTCTCGTGAGATCTCTCTCCATGACCTCAGGTGCTAAATGCTGATCTCGCGAGATTATCTGGGTTGACAGTACTGCAGGCTGCTGCAGTCTGCTACCAGCTGTACAACACGTCCACGGAGGAAAATAAATAGTTATAGTAAAAGATTGATTTTTTTAATTAATGAATCGATATTGTGCCATTTAAAGGAAAATCAATTCAAATTGATTAAATCTATTTTTTTCAACCCAGCTCTAGTATTGATCAGTGTGATGTATTGATCAATGTGACGTATTGATGGTATAATCTGTCCTCAGCTGGCTAAAGACATGTCGGCGGCTGCTGTTCGAACCATCAGGAAGGAAATCAAAGAGCTGTACATCAACATCCCGGCCGTGCAGGAGAAAGACAAGGCCTGCGGGAATGGCAACGGCATCATGTAAGCCCCGCCCACCTGTTGACATCACTGCTACATTCACTGTCCGAGAGGAAGTTGGGATAAAAAACAGCCTCCTGCTTGAAAACAGCACAAAGAAACATCTCTGCTCATGTCACAGGAAACAGGAAGAAGCAGCAGGTGTCTCTCTGATTGGCTCTTGTCCTCTCTGTGTTTCAGAATCATCGCTGAGTCGTCGACAGGTTGTGTGTTCGCAGGTTCAGCTCTGGGGAAGAAAGGTGAGAACGTCACATCTTCAGCTGGAACACAGACGACACGTCATGTGACCAGTCACAGCTCTGTGATGTACCTGTCTCAGCCAGGTGTGGCCAATCAGAGCCTTCACACTCAGTGTGTGTGTGTGTGTGTGTGTGTGTGTGTGTGTGTGTGTGTCTCTCTCTCTCTCTCAGGTGTGTATGCAGATAAAGTTGGTATAGAAGCTGCTGAGATGTTGCTGAGAAACATCAGACACAACGGCTGTGTGGACGAGTTCCTGCAGGACCAGGTGAGACACGCTGTGACATCACTCTGACATCACTGTGACCCATGGACATACAGTGCACTTTGACCTGTGACCTCCTCTTCCTCCTCAGCTCATCATCTTCATGGCATTGGCGAAGGGAACGTCTCGGATTCGAACCGGCGCCGTGACACTGCACACACAGACGGCCATTCACATCGCAGAGCAGCTCACTCAGGTCAGACACAGACCACACACACACACACACACACACACACACACACACACACACACACACGTATGATGTATTTATACTTTATTTTTGTGTTTCCAGGCAAAGTTCACAATAACAAAGTGCGAGGACGAACTGAGCAGCAACGTCACCTACATCATCGAATGTGAAGGATCAGGAGCAGCCAACACACACCTGTAGACACATACACACACACACTGAACACACACTGAACACACACACACTCTGTCTCTGTCCAGCTGCTCCGTCATGGCCGACCCTCTCAGCTTCTGTCTCAGGGTGTTTCATTCAAACTGTAATAAATCGATAAGTCAATAAAACTTTGTGTTTTTAAGTCTTTGTGTCTTTAACTCCTCATGAAACATCCTACAGCTCCCATAATGCACCTGGGTAGAGCTCGTAAAATTGTATAGCTCTGGGTATCAATCAGCCGCCACCACCAGTTTCTCCTCCGTCATTTTCCAACTGTAAACTTGTTGTCGTGACCACCACAGAAGCCCCGCCTCTCACATCGTCCCATTGGACAATGTGAGAAAAGCGGAGATGACGTGGAGCGCTTTCTGCTCTGAGCTGAGGTCTTTCATGTTCTAAGCGTTTCCTTCGCCCCAAAGTCTCTGAAGGAAACACTGGAGCCATTATTACAGGCTCCGCCCCTCTGAACACTCAGATGGCAATCAGGAGAAAATGAGCTTTGTTTAGAGACACGTCTGTTTGAGTAACAAACTCTGAGCTGATGTGACGTGATGTCACACTGTGTCGTATCAGACATTAAACCAGCTGATGAAACCAGGAACATTAAATTTGTTCTTTGTTTAGTGTTGAATAAGAGTTCATTTATTCGTGATATACAGTTATCACTTTCCATCGTAACAAAACTGAGACACACAATCTTAAAAAAGACAAAAGTAAAATTAGAGACAGAGAACAATACAAAACCAGACGTACAGTAAGATCACAAACATCTGTATATTTATGTCTGATCATCAACTCTTTATAAATTTAATTTGTAACCAATAATGACAGTGTCCACTCTGAAACAACCGCAGATAAGATAAGTAAAGGGAGCAGAACAAAATCAACCCTCAGATCAGATGTGAGAACATGAGTCACTCATTTCTTCCTAATGTTTCTCCCTTTATGTTTCCAGATGGACTTAATCTGTTCTTTTCCATATTCAGATGATGGCACGTGTCAGTGTAGGATGGTGAGTGGATTTTAATCCTCTAATTAAAAGGAACAATCCAACATGGCAGCTCCCTCACAGTGTCATGGAACATGTCCTGTGATGTACCGGTTGAGGGATTAAAATCTGATTTTACACCCAATGTCTTTGATTGATTTCATCGCCCACATTACGTTTACTGCACTTCCAAATGGGGTGGGTTGATGCAGGGAGAGAAGACCACGCCCACTCAGGAGACAGGAAGTGTATACCATTTAATACCATGGGCGCAGCTTCTGTTACTGAAGATCTGTGATGACACCTAGTGCTAACTCCAGGAGCTAACGCTAACTCTTCTCCATGAGCCTGTGGGCACGCAGAAGAGTAGGGACGTCAGCATGGCAGTCGACTAGTGCTAACTGCTAACGCTCCCGGGAGCTAACGCTAACGTTCCTACTCTTCTCCGACTCGATGAGTCACCATGGCAACGGGGAAGAGGAGGGCTGCGTTTTTCACCCCACTACAATTAGAAATGTTAATGCACTCATACGGCGAGTTTGCACACGTTTTCAAAAAGAAGTGCAACACCGCTGCAGCTGCTAGAGAGAGGGAGACGGTGTGGGAGAACATTGCTGCTCCATTCAATGCAAAGTTTAAATGTAGTCCTTTGCAACCACAATAATATTACAGGGGAAACTGCTTGAATGGTAGCCTATTAATTTATTTCATTTAGGTGCAATCCCGCGGGGAGAAGCGCACTTGGCTGCAGTTTAGGATGAAATATAAAAACATTGTTCAAACAGGTAAGACCTCGGCATAATCTCATGGGGGTGCCTCATTTTGATCATGTTTTACATTGTAAAGTAAATATTAAGTGGCTGTTTGACTGTGTAGTTTTATCCCCAACACAATGCTGTTTTCACACACATAAATGTCTTCTCATCTGTATCATGTTCTGTTAAATAATTAAGCCTATTTAAACTAACACAGTCTTCTACTGAGCCAACAGAAAGAAGGCAGATGCCCGTAAAACCAGCACACTTTTCTGACCGCCCTGCACACAGCTGCCTTACTCAAGTGCTCAGCGTCTCCGACATTGTACAAAAAACTTCCATTTGCAAAGAAACGCAGCGCAACACACACTATCTGCTGGGATGTGAGAGCATGACTATGATTGGTGATGTTGCAAATGTAAGGACGGATTAGGTTGTGTATGTAGATGATGGACTGTGACGTGAAACGGTACAGCTCAAAAAGATAATTGTGTGGAAATGCTAGAACATCTATGCGCGGTCTGATAACCATCTCTCGACGAATATTTAATTCTCTGCGCAGTAATGCTGCTCCTTCATCCACGGGATCGTTATCAGAAGGACATGCCATGTTAGTGGAAAAAGTCGCCACCTACTGTACCTGATGGACTTCTAATATACTGACTCTGATTTTTTTTAAATGACAGACGGCAGAACCAGGCTACGCCAAAACTCGCCTGCTGACTGAATGAATGAGGAAATCAGATGGAGTGTGTGGCTCTGAAAGAGGGCGGAGACAGAGAGAAACTCCAGGTTCATTGAGAAAAACCTGGTCCCGACCAGGTTAGGTTCATAGAGTCTGTTACTATGGTAACTGACCGAGAGCTTAAGTTACCTCTCTCTCTGAAACAGGCTAGAGTTACCCCTCTTTCTCTGGTTTGAGTTACCTCCCTTTTTGAAACGGAAAACTCAGAGTTTCCCTCATTTCAGGGTTAACAGACTCTGAGTTTTCACTAAACCTGCTTTGTGAAACGGACTCCAGGCCTCTAATTGAGACAGGCCTTTATTTGGCAACATGTGTAGCCACACCGGGCTAGTAAAAGGGACCAGGCTTTTAAATGACGTTTAATTAGTTTATACATTGTTCTGGCTGTTGGCGGGTCATGTGAGTGGGCGGGACTTCCTTTTATAGGAGCTTTTCATCCACAAAACAAAATGTTCTATGACTCAAAAGTTTTTAAATTACTAACTAACTCTTACTTATTCTTATTCTTGTTCAGTCTGTGATGATGATGATGATGATGATGCTGTTGTTGTGGCTGTGATGAGCTCTGCAGCCTGTAGAGGACGCTGACAGGACAGTGGAGGAGCTGTGGACACCTGCTGATGTCACAGTTACCAGGACGCACCTGTCAGCTCAGCACACACTCAGAGACGTTTGTAAAACAGGTGACAGGTGAACGTCTGTGTGTGTTTACCAACCTGACACACACACTTCGTCCTGAGCCGACAGAATCCGAATCAGTGTGTGTGGACAGACCAGGACCAGGACCAGGACCAGGACCTGAGCTGCAGCTGGATCAGTGTGTGTCCTGACGTTTCCATCAGCTGTTTGTGTCTCTGAATGTTGACGGTGGTTTTGTGAGACTGGACATGTTTGTCTCTGCAGGATGAGGACAGCTGAGCTGTTCTGGACCATTCCTGATGGACCAGGACTTCCTGTGGTCCCCTTCTAGTTTCCGTGATGTCAGTGGCGTGGTGTCATGTTTGTCCCTCTCACCTCGTTAGTTCACCTGCAGCAGGTGAGCTGATGTACAGTGTGTACAGCAGGAAGTCCAGCTCAGACCTGAATGTGTGTTGAAACCTGAGCCAGCTGTAAACTCACACCTCTGTCCCCTCTGAAACCAGGAGCAACCTGATCCAGGTCACCTGACACCTCCTCAGCTCAGCCCCGCCGCGTCCTCACAGTCTGCTCGCCGCCCTGCAGCATGGTGGACGCCGGGGCCTGGAGGATGCACCAGGACAGCCCCCGAGTCCTCCAACCTGGACCTGGACCTGGACCAAACCGCGTGTGGATCTCTCTGATAGCAGGTGAGATTCTGACATCATCACAGTGACATGAACAGGGTCGGCAGACATTAAAGGACTAATCCAGAGTCAGTCAGCCAATCAGGTGAGGTTATTTCACCTGTTTCCAGCACGGGTGTCATGTGACTGACTGAGCTCAGGCAGGACGACAGGAGACAAAACAAAAGTCCACAGTCGTCTGGTTTATATTCACATTCAGCTCAATGACTCTGAGATCAGAATAACTTTTATATTTCACTCTGGATGAAACTTAAATGAAGCGTCTTCACACGCTGCGTTCATGAAACAGGAAACACATCTGAGACCATGATGAACAAAACCAATCAGAAGTAAATCAGTACAAATCAAAGCGTCCTGACTAATGTCATCCTCAGCTGATCTGTTGACAGGAAATCTTTTTATCAACGAACAAAAAAACTGTTATCATTAAATTATTATTTCATATAAATGAGTCAACAACAACTTAAGAAAGTAGAGTCAAAGATCTGAGTTTATTACGAAGATTTGTGTTCAGTACATTACTGACATCATTATCACAACAAGTTATAGTGAACTAACAGCCATGCACTGTGATGTGACTGTAGTTACACCTACATGTTACTGTGATGTGACTGTAGTTACACCTGTGATGTGACTGTAGTTACACCTACATGTTACTGTGATGTGACTGTAGTTACACTTACATGTTACTGTGATGTGACTGTAGTTACACTTACATGTTACTGTGATGTGACTGTAGTTACACCTACATGTTACTGTGATGTGACTGTAGTTACACTTACATGTTACTGTGATGTGACTGTAGTTACACCTGTGATGTGACTGTAGTTACACTTACATGTTACTGTGATGTGACTGTAGTTACACCTGTGATGTGACTGTAGTTACACTTACATGTTACTGTGATGTGATTGTAGTTACACCTACGTTACTGTGATGTGACTGTAGTTACACCTACATGTTACTGTGATGTGATTGTAGTTACACCTACATGTTACTGTGATGTGATTGTAGTTACACTTACATGTTACTGTGATGTGACTGTAGTTACACTTACATGTTACTGTGATGTGATTGTAGTTACACCTACATGTTACTGTGATGTGACTGTAGTTACACCTACATGTTACTGTGATGTGATTGTAGTTACACTTACATGTTACTGTGATGTGACTGTAGTTACACTTACATGTTACTGTGATGTGATTGTAGTTACACCTGTGATGTGACTGTAGTTACACTTACATGTTACTGTGATGTGACTGTAGTTACACTTACATGTTACTGTGATGTGACTGTAGTTACACTTACATGTTACTGTGATGTGACTGTACTTACACCTGTGATGTGACTGTAGTTACACTTACATGTTACTGTGATGTGATTGTAGTTACACTTACATGTTACTGTGATGTGACTGTAGTTACACCTGTGATGTGACTGTAGTTACACCTGTGATGTGACTGTAGTTACACTTACATGTTACTCTATTATCAGGTAGCTCTAGTAAGTCCTTAAAAACTCTCCAGCTAATTCAGAATGCAGCAGCACGTGTACTAACAGGAACTAAGAAACGAGATCATATTTCTCCTGTTTTAGCTTCTCTGCAAATCCTACTGTTAACTTATAAAGCTCTAAATGGTCAAGCTCCGTCATATCTTAGAGAGCTCATAGTGCCATATTATCCCACCAGAACACTGCGCTCTGAGAACGCAGGGTTACTCGTGGTCCCTAAAGTCTCCAAAAGTAGATCAGGAGCCAGAGCCTTCAGCTATCAGGCTCCTCTCCTGTGGAATCATCTTCCTGTTACGGTCCGGGAGGCAGACACCGTCTCCACATTTAAGACTAGACTTAAGACTTTCCTCCTGCCAGATGCCTCCTGCTGCTGCTGCCATCATTAGTCATTAGTCATATTTCTACTGTTATTATACACATATGACTATTGTCACACATGTATACTGCCAGATATTAATACATACTTTCAACATATTGTACCACAGTAACCAGAACTATAACTATAATATTATTACTTTCAATAATGTTGTTGTAAGATACTGTCATTACCTGCATCTCTCTCTCTCTCTCTCTCTCTCTCTCTCTCTCTCTCTCTCTCTCTCTCTGTCTCATTGTGTCATGTGGATTACTGTTAATTTATCATGTTGATCTGTTCTGTACGACATCTATTGCACGTCTGTCCGTCCTGGAAGAGGGATCCCTCCTCAGTTGCTCTTCCTGAGGTTTCTACCGTTTTTTCCCCGTTAAAGGGTTTTTTGGGGAGTTTTTCCTGATCAGCTGTGAGGGTCATAAGGACAGAGGGATGTCGTATGCTGTAAAGCCCTGTGAGGCAAATTGTGATTTGTGATATTGGGCTTTATAAATAAAATTGATTGATTGATTGATTGATTGATTGATTGATATGACTGTAATTACACAGACAGACGTCCCCTCTGACAGACAGAACTTCAGGAAAACTTTTCATGGCAGCTCTCCGAGCAGACCCTGAAGGCAGCACAGCCCGTTCTGTTTGCTGATTGGCTGTGGTTGCTATGGGAGCGGCTCCCGCTGCTATGGTAACGTTTCTTAAGGAGGGATTTGTACAATCACAGTTTCAGACTCCCGGAGCGTCGTCAAAGAGATTCGGTGCTAACGGCTAACATGCTAACCCGGGAATATTTACCGGTGAAAAAACGGAAAACCAAAGAGCGGAAACGGTAGAAACGGTTCCTCTGTGCTTGAAGGGCGGCAGCAGGGGCTGATGGGAAACTGAGGAGAAAGTTTTTAAACTTTTCAACAGTCTCCGTTCACCTGCCTGCTAGCTCCGCTGCTAGCCTGCTAAGGGCTAACCGAGCTGCTAGCACTTTAAAAAGTTTAGTGAAGCTAAGCGGGCCGGGAATTAGACGGAGCCATGACGGTGGAAGGAGTTAGACACTCCCCGATCCTGTCCGCCCTGTTCGGCGTGACTGACGAGTCCGAGCCGCTGCAGGGAGCCGCTCAGTTCATTAAAGGTACAAATACACAGTTTACTCAAAGTACAGATACTTCAATACAGAGTTCATTAAAGGTGCAAATACACAGTTTACTCAAAGTACAGATACTTAAATACAGAGTTCATTAAAGGTACAAATACTTAAATACAGAGTTCATTAAAGGTACGTTATAAATACACAGTTTAATTCAGTTTATTTATCTTGAAACAATCTGGTAAAGTTAATAGAGATTAGTGTATTAGAGGTTATGATAAAGTTAAAATTGGTTTTTCAAGTTAAAATAGTTCATGAAATGTAAAATGCAACAAAAGATTAATTAAAGAGTCTCTGAGGTAAAATTAGTTTGTTAAATTCTCTCAGACTGTTAAATGTAAAGATAAATTAATTAAAGGTAAAGATCAACAGGTGAATTTACCTTAAACAGTGTAAAGTAGGACTGCACGGTATATTGTTTGAACATCGCCATCGCGATGTGCGCGTGTGCAATAGTCACATCACAGGACATGCAATGTTTTCTCTTTTTTTAGAACATGTAAACTTTTGTTTTGCTTCAGAAAAGCAGCTCTGACGAGAGCTCTTTGCTCTGCTCACCTCTCTGCACGCAGCAGCCCTCCCCCTCTCGTGCACACGCTGCAGTCACACACTGAAAATTAGCAACATGCCGGAGGGAGAAACGGTAAAGGAGGGTTTATGCCTGGTTCACACTACACGACCTTTCTGCCCGTTCTGAAAGTCCTATGTCACATTACACGATTGTGGAGTCATAAAATCGTGCCGTGACTTGGCCGACAGACATGACACGCTACACGCTGGTACTCACCAATTATCCCTGGTCGTCTTTCACGGCGTGTGTGATGTCATCGGGTTATTCTTGTCCTGTTTTTATTACTTTACTATTATTTGAGTCACTGTGTGTGTTCATGTGCCAGCCGACATGATGTTGTAGTCACTTAAAAGCGTCAGGAGATGGCAGGAGCTACATTTGAAGCGCCATACGCAAACATTCACAGCGTACCTAACCATCTTGAAGAAGACACGACAAAGAAGAAGTTTAATGTTAAGAGTACTGTTGGAAATATCTGGAAGGAGACCAGTGCGTCGTTTTTTTTCGCAGTTTTTGAAAATGCGAATTAAAATAGGTGGATAGAAACCCCACTATTTTCTCTTTGTTATCTTCTGAACTTTGCAGTTTATCTGCTGACTAAACGTCTTCTCACACACTTCCTGTCACTACTATTTTCATTACTGATCATGTTTAGTTTCCTTCAGCTGCTGGTCGACTTCATGAGAGAACGAAAACACACACAGCTGTTTTAGTTTTAGTTTCTCTCAGAGTTTTACTTCTTCAGGCGTCCAAAATGATTCTGATGACACTAGTGTTGTCACAATACCAAAATCTTTGTTTCGGTACTGATACCAATATGAATTTCGATACTCTTCAGTACTTTTCCTAAGGAAAAGTCCTTTTGGATACAAACCTTTAGAACAATAAATAGTAGGGGTGTAACGGTACCAAAAAAATCATGGTTCGGTCAGTACCTCGGTACGGACGTCACGGTTTGGTTGCTCAAATGTTTCACCAAGTTGGTGTTGTCTCGTGTTGTGTCCCTTTGCGAGGCAGACTTTCTCTTGTCTTTTTTCATGTGCGCCAGCTGCGGATGTTGATACAGGTGTTGTCATACACACCACTTGTGCAATCTGTGCTCCAATAGGAACAAGGAAGGCGTTTGTGTGCATAAATGAGTAAAATAAATTAACTAAATTAATGAATTGAATCAATTTCAAAGTACCGGTATTTTCCAAATGCAGTATAGTACCGTTTGGAGTGCTCTAGTACCGCGGTACTATTTTAGTACCAGTATACCGTGCAACACTAGATGACACGATCTTTACTTCCATCGACACACAGTGTTCAAACTTTGATCACCTTCAGATATTCTCTTCATCAGCTGTTCTGTCAGTTATTATGAGAGAAGTAAAGTGCGTCTGTGAATCCATCGGTAGTATTTATTTATAGAGTTATAAGATCCTCTGTCATAGTTATAGGTTTTATATCATCGTTTTTTCTAGACTTGCACCTATTTATCGGCAGTGCTCAGAATTTGGCCGGTTTTCACGTGATCGGCCGTGACCTGCAACCGTGTCTAAAACATGACGATTTAAAACGCCGGTCAAATTTCCCGGCGCGCCACATGATTGACATTGTGTAACATCAGCAGTGCACACACACGCACATGTGCAACTCACAGCTTGGGCGATGTGAGGAAGTGAAACATGGGCGGCTTCTCACCTTAATAATTCACGCACACACATCAAAAGAGAGAAGGAGGAAGTTCTTAATTATCCGTGTTAAACTGAACTGAGGAGCTCTCATTGCTGCACGGTGCTGCTTGAAACTGACGAGGCGCATGTCCGCGTGCTAAAGATGCGCGTGTCCGCACACTTACTAGCGGGCGTGTCCTGAAGGCCTGCGTGAATTTTCCACAGGAGATATTTTTACTTTTTTGTCTATTCAAGAAATTACCCACAAATGCTATACACCAAGAATTATTATTTAATTTATCCATGTTTTTATTTATGTATGCCTTTTTTACTTAGTTATTTTAATACTGTACCTGAAGTTATATTTGAGCAAAAAGGAAAATGTTTCTTAACTCTTAACTAACTGTCACTGTTTGTGTTTGCTTGAGATGATTATTGAAGAGCTGGTTGTATCTTGATTAAAATGTTCTAATAAAGGAAAGATAGAAAATATAGCAATATATTATGTGCTGTAAAGTGGTTTGAAAAAAATGAAATCGGAATCGGCCATCCAAACACTCTGCAAATTGGAAATTGGTATCAGCCCAAAAAATTGTAATCGGTGCAAGTCTAGTTTTTTCACACTGAAATAAAACAAAAATCAAATCTGTTACATTTAAAACTGCTGTCAGCTGACATCAGGTTTGGATTTGGTGTTAAGTTCAGAGTTGAACTGGTCTCAGATCAGTTTCTAACCTGTGTGTGTGTGTGTGTGTCCGTCCAACAGAGCGTCTGTACTTCGCCACATTACGCAGTAAACCTAAGAGTACAGCCAACACTCACTACTTCTGCACTGACGAGGAGTTCGTCTACGAAAAGTAAGTTCAGCTCCTTTAAACTGTTATTGATTAATAATCAATATGTGGAACGTGTGTGTGAACATAATAACCAGCTGCCCCAAACACCGAATGGTGCTTGTGGTCTAATTGACCTGGACAACGAAACACGGAACAGACTTGGACTGGCTGAAGGTGTAAGGACGTACACCAGAGGATGAAGAAGCCTCATCTACATCGGTCACGGCCTTCCTCTCAGGGTTCTCGCTGTAGTTAGGTGATGACATCACAGATGAAATTCTCAAGGAGGACGTCCAACACACCGCGGGCCTGCTTCACAGAGTATGTTGCCATAGTAACTGACTCAGGGTTACACTGAGCTGGCTTTGTGAAATGGAAAACTCAGAGTTTGACTGATCCTGCTCTCTGAGACAGACCTGTTGGCCTCAGGTCAGATGGAGAGCTCCGAATTTTGTTTTGTATTCCTCGTTTAATGATTATACAGTCGGACCAGAGTAACTTCATCTGACTCCCTCTGAACAGGAACTTTATTATTTGTTGCTTGTTTGTTGCTGAGGATCCTGATTGTTTTTATTGCGTGCGTGCGTGTGTGTTTGTGTGTGTGTGTGTGTGTGTGTGTGTGTACACTGAGTTTCTAACTGTGTGTGTTGTGTGTCAGTTTCTATGCAGACTTCGGTCCTCTGAATTTGGCCATGTTGTATCGATACTGCTGTAAACTCAACAAGAAGCTGAAGGTGAGTTTCTGCTGCAGCCGACTCTCCCCCGACAGGAATGTCCAGAATGCACCAGACTCAGTCACTACATCACGTTCACTCAGAGTTTATGTGACAGAGTGAATGTGACTGACATGTTCACTCTGTCACAGTGGGTGTGTGTGTGTCAGCACTGTACAAAGTGTTTTGTTGTCTCGACTGTAAATCTTTTGCTTTAAGTGTTTTGTCTTGTTTTATCTTGGTTGCCATGGTGATGACATTCCCCGGTCACCTGTTGACGACCGGACGGTCTGCATTCACACCCTGTGATCAGTCTGTACCTGTCCAGGTGGAAGACACACGTGTGCAGCCGGGGGGGGGGGGGTCAATACAGCATAGTGTCACAATGTTTTTGTGAGATAATATCAAATCGTCTCGCTGACATCAGGATTTTTAAATTTTATAAATGATTAATATGACAAATATAAATTAAACTTTAGGTAGCCGACTACAGTCATATGATCAGATGGTTTTTAGTCCACTGGATGAACTAAACTGTGCAATGTCTGAACAGACTGAAAACTTCATATCTTATTAAATATAGCATTCCTTTAAGGACATCATTTGACACTGAAAGAAGGAAATAAATTACAGTATATTTAATCTCAACACTCAGCACATCGCAACACGTTTAAAATCACACATATATTGTGTGGTGAACAGTGTTGGGTAAGGGTTACTTTAAAAGTAATCAAAGTACGTTACTGCGCTACTTTTGAAAAAAGTAACCAGTTACTTTACTGCGTTACTCCCTCAGTAAAGTAACTCAGTTACTTTAAAAGTACTTCCAACGTTACTCCCTGAGAAAAGTAACTCAAGCACTTTTAAAGTACTTTTGAGTATTCTACATTTCCTATTGGGCAATGGACCACAGAGCGCTAAGCCTACATTTTGTTGTCTCCAAATTAAAGTTATGGACCACTTGCCCTTCACTGAGATCCAGTTCTCCCATCACAGCCGTCACTTTGACCAGTAGAAACACACAACGATTTGCTGCCGTAGACAACTGTATGACAACAACACCCCAGCGTTTTTAGTATTTCCTCTAGGGATGTTACCACACAGAGTAAAAGGGGGAAATGATGGTGTGAAACAGCAGAGGCACTTTGTCAACCCGCTGAGTTAACGTTACTGTCATTAGCATCAAGCTAGCAAACAATGGTACATCCTCATGGTCCGGTCTGTGTTTTTTTTTTTCAATTGCTGAAAATAAAAACTTGTGAATGTGTAAAATAGTTATTGATAGTCAGGCCTGTTAAGATACTACTTCAGTTGTGTCTGCATGAAATAATATTCAACCACATCATGATACAGAGAAATGTGAGGGATGTAATGTGTTGGATTTGTGCTGATATCTGACATGTAACAACTTATTTGTGCGATATTAGAACTCGACCGATAGTGGATTTTTAATGGCCGATATTAATAATGATAGTTTGGAGCAGGAAAAAAAACCCATGGCTGATGGATCGTTTGAAAACACCTGAAGAATCAGAATCAGAAATACTTTATTGATCCCTGAGGGGAAATTATTTATGTTATGCGTTATGTTATGAAGTTCTGTTCCCTTATTAACTATAGTTTATATAAAGTCCTGTCGGCGCCATTTAATCGGACAGACCAATGAATCAGTCGACCTCTGATCAATATATCCACTTCCCACCTAATGTCAGTGATCATCATCAAGTCTCTGCTCATATCTGCTCTGCTATTTTTAGATAGAGAAAAGGTCACAAAGTTCTTCATCAAAGAAATGTAAACAAACTGAGGAAGAGGAGGGTCATATGTCCATGAAGTGTTTTTAGATGTAGTGCTGTTCCTGAGCTCTACCTGATGTTGTGTGACGCCTCTTCCTCTCCCTCTTCTTCTTCTTCTTCTTCTTCTTCTTCTTCTTCTCTGCAGTCGTTCACTCTGACCAGGAAGAGGATCGTTCATTACACCAGCTTTGACCAGAGGAAGAGATCCAACGCTGCTGTGCTGATTGGAGGCTACGCTGTGAGTCATCACTGTCACTTCCTGGAAATTGCACATAATGATGTCACTGAACTTGACAAAAATAAACGTCTGTGTATCAACTCAGAAACAATCAAAATACACAGGTTTAGTTTAGTTCATGTTTTAGCCTAGCTTAGCATAAAGACTGTTAGCCTAGCCTAGCATAAAGACTGTTAGCCCAGTTGGGCACACTGACTGTTAGCCTAGCTTAGCATAAAGACTGTTAGCCTAGCCTAGCATGAAGACTGTTAGCCTAGCCTAGCATGAAGACTGTTAGCCTAGCTTAGCATAAAGACTGTTAGCCTAGCCTAGCATAAAGACTGTTAGCCTAGCTTAGCATAAAGACTGTTAGGCTAGCCTAGCATAAAGACTGTTAGCCTAGTTTGGCACACTGACTGTTAGCCTAGCTTAGCATAAAGACTGTTAGGCTAGCCTAGCATAAAGACTGTTAGCCTAGTTTGGCACACTGACTGTTAGCCTAGCTTAGCATAAAGACTGTTAGCCTAGCCAAGCATAGAGACTGTTAGCCTAACTTAGCACACTGACTGTTAGCCTAGCTTAGCACACAAATTGTTAGCTCCATGATGTGTATGTTGTATGTTGTCACACTTTGTGTGTGTGTGTGTGTGTGTGTGTCAGGTGATCTACCTGAAGAAAACTCCAGAAGAAGCCTACAGAGCTCTGATCTCTGGTTCCAACGCCTCCTACCTGCCCTTCAGGTGAGTCCTCCACTACTGCAGCACGTGCTGACCTTTGACCTTTGACCTCTGTGCAGCAGCAGAGTCCTGATAACTCAGCTGTGACAGATTAAAGTGGTCGTAGTTTCCAGCAGACAGAAGTTAGTGTGGCGGAGCTGAACTCTCGGAGCGTCTCTAGTAGGGTTGGGAACGATTAACCGATACGACCAAATATCCGGTTTGACAAGCAAGAGATACGGCTGCGTTGGTAGCAGCCTCCTCAATCGATACGAATCAGCCATGAATCCTTAGATGAGTCATGGATTCGGGTATCGCGAGACTAGCAATCGGTTGACTGACTTTAACAGTTTGCATCTCTAAAACAACGCGAGAGCCGGCGGCATGCTCCATAGCAGGCATTACTGACAACGATAATGGATGTAAACATCAGCGCCAGCTTGACCGGTGGAGCTGAGGAACAGAAGCTAATGCTGGTTGGATAAACCAGGGAGCAGCCAAGCCGCAGCAGAAACTAAAGGCGAATCCTACTGGTTGTGGGTTGAACGGGGGGTCACAGACACAGACAGAAATACGTATTCCTGTCAAATACGGCGGCCGTAGTGCTCCGCGGAGGCGACTGAGAAGCCCGGCTCCAGGTCCAAGAAGTCTTCGTCGGTGTCACGACTGCCCAGAAATACCAGCCAAGCCCTGGCAGCACTCAGGTATGTGATGTGTCAGAGGAGAAACGAGCAGTTCACATTTCCACAAACCTCACCGCACTTTAGGGACTGTTCTTTACTTGTCAGGGGAGGAGGGTGGCTGGTTGATTTTGATTTCATTTATTTATTTTATTTTGATCCTCCCTTATGTTAATCACTTATTCATGCTGTTTTTGAAGTATGAATAAGTCAATAAGTAATTTATTCCATTGAAATATCAGTGATGTATTATAGAAAAGTGATTTATCTTTTCATAAATGACAAACACAGAGTGTAGCAAACACAAAGAAATAGTCTGACATGCTGTCAGTGATAAGCTGCTAGTCATCACATGATATCAACTAATAACAGGAGATGTCAGATTCTGCCCCTACATTGCATGTTATTATTTTATTCTGCTTTATGTTTATATTGTACAGCGTTATGATAAACTTCATTCCAGACTCAAGTCCATATAAGATACATACAAAAACACAGACAATACCATGAAAACAACACAACAAGTAGGTTTAAAACACTTAAATTTTACTTAAAGTTCACTTCACTTAAAGTTTAAAACTTCTTCTCATTTTTATATTGATCCCATCCAACAAAATGAGGTTCATTCAGCAAGTCTTTTCTTGGTCCATGTCTAAAAATAAATACATTTGACATGTGATTTTGTTGTTGTTTGACTTTTTATTTTATTTTTGCCAGTGCCATACAGCATAAGTGCTTGGGGATGTGGTCTTTTACAAATCTGAAAATACTGTAAGAATGTCACTTTTATAGAATTGGCTTTTTTATTATATAATGTATGATTAATGTCTGCATCAACAAATGTTAACCACAGAATCGTATCGAATCGTATCGAATTGTTCTGTATTAAAAATATATTGTTTTTCAATTGTATTGTAACCCGTGTATCTAGATACGTATCGAATCGTCTATCACAGAGAGATTCCCAACCCTAGTCTCTAGCAGGCTGGTTATGGTGCGTTCGTTTTGTACTTGGAGGTCAGAAATTCCCAGTTCCCAGTCGGAAGTTTAAACTCTAACGCACCCTGAGGTCAGATCTCCAACTCAGAAACTCGGAGCAACCGCATCAACCCTGACTTACGAATTCAAGATGGCTGCCTGTCACACACGCAGTGAGTAAACGCTCTGCTGAAGTACTGTTTATAGCATCTTTATCTTATTTGTTTTACATGAGGTCGGCCACGCCCTTAGTGCTGTTCAGTTTTTATCTGTGGGCATGTGGCTACGCTGTCTGTATGTGCAAAATGCCACACAGAGCGTTGTTATCAATTGATATTGCTAACAGTGGCTACGGCTATCCCAACGGTAAAATGGTAACATCCATGGTTTTTTCCGACTTGTCCACCGTTGTCAACTAGAATGCAAAAACTGTTGTCAATTCAGAGGTGACGTCATTCCCATTTCCACCTTCCAACCTCCGAGTACAAAACGAACGCACCATTAGTGACGTCCAGCTAGTGGTGGCAGGAGGAAGTGTTTAAACTCTGACAGCAGAGAATAAGAAGAAGAAGAAGAAGAAGAACTTTACTGAGAGTTAGATATCAGAGAACACCAACACTGAGTCTGGTTACTGTTGTTTGAATACAGGACCAATAAAGTTACTGAATCTTCAGTTTGTTGTTTCATCACTGAGTCACAAACTGTGTGTGTGTGTGTCTGTTTCTGTGTGTGTGTGTGTGTGTGTGTGTGTGTGTGTGTGTGTGTGTGTGTGAGGAGGATAAAGGGCTTGTTGTTGGTTATATAACAGTAGTGTGTGTGTCTTGTTGAACGGAGGTTTCCTCTGAGCTCTGCTGATGGATTTGACATGAGGAGGCCACGCCCACTGAGACACACAGCAGTGAGGCATTCACTGACCCTCAGACCGATGTATTTTACAGTGACATGTTAAACTGTCCAATAAAAACATGAAGTTTATTGTTGATGTGACCTGAACTGATCCTGGACCTGCTGCAGCTGACAGTCAGAGAGCTCTCACTGTCTGCTGCAGGAGTGTGTGTGTGTGTGTGTGTGTGTGTGTGTGTGTGTGTGATGAGACGAGACAGGAGGTGTGTGTTGATCCTGTGATGTCCTCTGTGTGTCTTCAGGGACGCCTCCTTTGGGAACTGCACCTTTAGCCTCACAGTGCTTGACTGTCTGCAGGGCATCAGGAAGGTGAGCTGTGATTGGCTGGATGGGACGTGTCACCTGTGTGATGTCACAGTGCTCACACATAAACTCAGCATGTTGTCTCTGTGTTTGTGCGTCAGGCTCTGCAGCACGGCTTCTTTGACTTTGAGACCTTCGACGTGGACGAGTATGAACACTACGAGGTAAAAACCACTACTACCTGTACTAAGTGATGATCTCACAGTGAAGCTGACCTTTGACCTTTTGGATATAAAATGTTATCACTTCATTATTTTATCCTGTTGGACATTTGTGTGAAGTTTTGTCATAATTAGTTTATGAATTCTTGAGTTACATCCACACACATTTTGTGACTTTTGACCTTCGACCACAAAATTCTAATTAGTTGACTCAAAGTGGGCGTTTGTGCCAAATTTAAATAAATTCCCTTGAGGTGTTCTTTAGACATCGTGTTGACAGGGATGGGACGGACATATGGACAACCTGAAAACATAAATGTCTCTGTGTCTCTGCAGCGGGTCGAGAACGGAGATCTTAACTGGATCGTCCCGGGAAAGTTTCTGGCCTTCAGCGGACCGCATCCCAAAACTAAGATTGAGAACGGTGAGTTCACAGACGGACTCGTCTCACACAGTCAGATCTGCACAGCTCAGGGTCAGCACGACAGGAAGGTCTGGAATCACTGATTATTAGAGGTGTGTCATATCATCTCGTTCACGATGATACTGGTGTCAGTTTTAACATGATATGAAAAATTCATATCGTAGCGCTCGCAATATTTCGACTTGTTGACATATATATATATATATTTATTTATTTTTTTTTTGTGATCAACTTTTTATTTCATTTGATTTGATTTAGAAATTACCAAACAGTTCATACAGATAATGAAGTATTGCATATACAACGTGCAAACAATAACACCACAGTCCACAGTGATACAAGACAGGACAAGGACATAGAGTACAAAAACAAGAAAAGAAAGAGAGAAAAACAAAACAAAAAAAGGAGAAAAAACAAACAAACAAACAAAAAATAAAATAAAATAAAATAAAAATTAAAAAAAAAAACAAACAAAAAAAAAAAAATAAACAAGCAAAAGGGGAGAGGGGGAAAGCTTTGAGGAAGGGGATTAGAGCCATTTTATAAGCGGAAGGATCCTCCATTATCCAAGATATTCTATGTATGTTGTCTTAGTTATGAACTCAATAGTGCTTTGATCTGCTCTCTTACTTGTTCCAGAACTGCTACATTCTCCTGTTTGGCACCATGTATTTTTGCAACTGAGATCTCCAAGTATAAAATATCCACAAACGATGTAAGCCATTGTGGGATGTTAAGTATCTGAGGTTGTTTCCATCTGATTGCTATCAATTTTTTTGCTGCAGTGATGCCGGCTAGAGAATGCGGTTAGGAACTGAAAGATGACATTCAGAATCATCATTTAACAAAATCAGTGTAGGTGTAAAGGGTAGAGTTTTTCAAATAGTGGTAGACAACAGCGATAAAACTGATCGCCAGAAGGCATTGATTTCAGTACAGTCCCACATTATATGAAGGTATGTGCCTGGGGTTCCCAGAGAACAATATGTACAGTTGGGTGAGTGGTTGGGAGAGAACTTGGCCAGCTTTTGTGGAGTGAGATGGGTTCTCATAACGTAATTGTAATGGGTCATTTGATGGTCTGGGTTCCTGGAGGAGAGTCGGATGTTAGACCATACCCTAGACCAGTTAATGTTAGTTTGTTTTAAATCATTTGCCCAGGTATTGCATATTGATAGTTGCTGTGTGAGAGACTGTCTAAGTATACCATACAATTTGGATACCAGCTTGCGATGAGAACCTGACGTATACAGTCTGTGTAGAGAGGGAATGTCCATTTTTGTGCCCCAGGGAACCCCATAAGCACTGAGGGCAGATCTCAGCTGTAAATAAAAAAAGAAAGTGGTGCCTGGAAGATTGAACATTTGTTTCAGTTCCTGAAATGTCCGTAGTCTATTCTCATATATGATATCTGACAAAATATGGATGTCCTTTCCTGACCAGCTGGAGAAGGAAATAGGTTTACCGCATATTGTAATAGAGTGATTGTTGAATAGTGGGACATAGGGGTGGAATTTAGAGGCGGTATAGTTTCCCCAACCGACCACCAAACTGAAAGCAAATTGGAGATAATCGGTCCGAATTTGTCCGAAAGATTTTTTTGAGGGATATTGGAATAGATGACATCCTCTAAACGATGCGGATTAACTCTGGACTCCTCGATGGCTCGCCAGGCATTTACCATCCCGGGGTTTAGCCATGAACGCAGAGCACGCAAGGTAAAGGACCAAAAATAGTATTTAAAATTTGGTAGATTTTGGCCGCCTGTGTCCCTTGCTCTTTGAAGAGTAGCATATTTAATTCTAGGAGTTTTGTTGCTCCAGATAAATTTGTTAATAATCGAGTGTAATCTATCCCAATAACCAGCTGGAGGAGAGAGCGGCAACATGGAGCTGTAAAAGTTTATCCTTGGCATAACAGTCATTTTAATTACAGAAAAACGAGCTTGAATCGATTGCGGAATTGTAGACCACCTTTCCAAATCAGCTGTTATTGTGTTAAGTGTATTGCCATAATTGTCTGTGATGATTTTTGTAATAGTGGGGAAAATATTCAATCCAAGATATCGGAACTGTTTGACTATAGGAATGTTTGTAATAGACCTGACGGATGCTGCTGTGTTATTTAATGGTAGCAGGGCTGACTTAGACAGATTAATTTTGTAGCCCGAGATGTCTCCAAATACAGCAAAAGTGTTTAATATCACCGAAACTGAGTAGTGATGTCATTAACAAAAAGAAGCAAATCATCGGCATACAACGAAAGGTGATGATTAGTGTTATAAACATTGATTGGATCATGGGTGAGACGTATCAGCTGGGCAAGTGGTTCTAGTGAGAGGGCAAACAATAATGGACTGAGCGGGCAGCCCTGTCTGGTACCCCTAGTGATGGAAAAGCTGTCTGATAAGGTGCCACCAACTAGGATTCTAGCAGTAGGATTGAAATATAATACTTTAATCATAGATATATAATGTGTACCAAAACCCATGTGGTGGAGAACCTGCCATAGATAGTGCCATTCCAGGCGGTCAAACGCCTTCTCAGCGTCTACTGATAAAACAGCGCATGGTGTTGAAATACAGGAGGCACCCTCTATGATGTGGAGAAGACGGCGGACATTATCAGAGGCAAGCCGAGATTTTATAAAGCCAGTCTGGTCATGGTGCACCAAATCGGTTATCAATGGGTCCAATCTCCTAGCCAGGACTTTAGCAAATAGCTTGACTTCAGTATTTAGAAGTGACAATGGTCGATAATTGCCACAGGCCGATGGGTCCTTATCTTTCTTCAATATAAGTGAGATTACTGCAGTGTTTATATCTCTAGAGAAGGAACCTCTTTGGACTGAGAATTGAATCATATCCAGTAATAAGGGGCCTAATTGTGACCAAAATGTAAGGTATAACTCAGGGGGGATACCATCAAGCCCAGGTGATTTGCCTATCTTCATTACCATGAGTGCATCTTTAAGTTCAGCAAGTGATATGGGAGCGTCAAGCTGCTCTGCAGACTCTTGAGTTATGTGAGATAGGTTGGCTTTAGCAAGGAAGGCTGCCACTTTCGAATTGTCAGGGAGTAAGTCTGTGCAGTACAACCTGGAGAAAAACTTGGCGAAGGCTGCAGTAATATCGGCAGGTTTGCTGCATGAGTTGCCCTGTTGGTCTATGATGTGAGAAATGGTAGACAGATTTTCATTCTTGCGTAATTGTTGTGCCAATAGGCGGCTAGGACGTGCTCCATTAAAATAAAAATTGCAGCGTGATCTGTGAATCATAAATTCTGTTCTGTGTCTGAGAATAGAATTTAATTCCATCCTAGTTAGCTCTCTCTCTTGCTGTAATTGTGAAGAGGAGGCGCTATGGAGCTTGTTTTCAAACGAAGATAGTTTCTTCTCCAATCTATTAATTTCCTGTTGACGGGTTTTGTTTAATTTAGAGGCAAAAGAAATAGAAACTGATCTAATACAACCTTTAATGGACTCCCAGAGCACTCTCGGGTCATCAACCGATCCTTTGTTAAAGCCAATAAATTCTGTCAATTGTGTTTCCATGTAAGCAATAAACTGGTCATTTTGTAATAGAGTAGTGTTGAATCGCCACCTAGTAGCTCTGGGGGGCTCCAAAGGGATATTTATCTGTGTAAAAACAGCATTGTGATCTGAAAAGGTAATTGGAATGTGTACAGAGTTATACACTTCCCCAGAGAAAATCTTTGAAATGAAGATGTAATCTATCCTTGAAAAGGATTTGTGACGTGCAGAAAAAAAAGAGTAATCTCGGGAAGATGGATTGATCAAACGCCAGGTGTCAATAACAGATACATCCCTGGCCCATCTATGAACTAGGGAGGTGGTTAATCGTTGCTCTCTTAGTTCATTTGGGCTAGTTCTGTCCATTTTATGGTCCCATACAGCGTTAAAGTCACCACCAACAATCAGATGAAACTCAGAGAGGTCCAACAATGTGAGGGTGAGGTAGTTAAAAAAAATCTTGGTCGTACACATTAGGAGCATAGACTGAGACAAAGGCTAATTTTGTGTTACCCAACATTGTCTTAACAAATGCAATTCTACCCTCTCCATCATGCCCTCTGTCCAAGATAGATAAGGTCAGGTTACGACTACCAACAATAAGCACACCCCTACATTTCCTATGGTAAGACGACGATGCTAAAATCTGGTATCGCTTATTGCTGAAACGAGAAACATCCTCTTTAAGAAGATGAGATTCCTGAATAAAGGCAATATCAATTTTTTTCCTATGTAATAGATCCAGACAATTTATTCTCTTATTAGGGAGATTGAGACCGTGAGCGTTCAGAGATAATATATTTATTCTACCCATCAATCAGCTAAGACATCACAATGGTCTAAACAATAAACAAAAATCCCTAAATAAGAAAGGCTATAAGCCTGGATAAGTGCTAGGATACAGTAGAGCCACCATCTCAATCCGTACTTGTTTCCCCTCTGAACAAACAAAAAGAAAACAAACAAAACAAAAACAAGATGAAAAACAAACCGATAAAACAAGACAATAAAAAGAGCAGGGAAAAAAAAGGGAAGAAAAAAAAAGAACCCCACACCCCCCTCCAACAGCTCCAACGACAAATGTACAATCCTTACGAAAAGGAGTCCCCAGCAAAACCCACCTATATTTATTTATTTATATTTTTAGGGCATTTTTTGCCTTTAATGGACAGGACAGACAAGCATGAAGGGGGGGGATACATGCAGCAAAGGGCCACAGGCTGGACTCAAACCCACAGCCTTGTACATGGGGCGCCTGCTCTATCCACTAAGCCATCAAAGCCCCGACTTGTTGACATATTGACGTCATACTGTTACCCCAGGCAACAACAAACTTGGCTGAAAGTGAAACGATGTTGGCCTCTGCGGTGGTTCCAAAAGAGGAGGAGCTTCAGAGTCTGTAATAAAGTGTGGCGTTTGCTCAGAGGGAACTCATTCAGCGGCTCCTCTGGCAGCAGCAGTGATTGTGTCAGAAAGATTTGATAATGTAAACCTGCGGGACAAATGTCTCATTACAGGCTGATGATCAGAGATGATTTTATAAACACTGCTAGTGTTGTCATGAGAACCGATACTTCCGTACCAAGTCGATGCCGACACGCAAAAAATACATCAGTACCTTTTTTTTTTTTTTTTGATACTGTAAGTACCGGATACAACTTTGCCCTCAGCGGGCCGTGTCGATTCCTGTTGGAACTGACGGGGGCAGTATACGTGCGTCAGGCGGTGCAGAGGACGAGCACTGAAGAAAAACACCTGTTCTCCATCGTCTTTGCTAGAAACAGTGGCTTTTACAAGTGCTGCTGGAGCCACAACACCTCGGCATGTCAAAGTCAGGTAGTAGGAGTCGTGTGTGGAGAGGGTTAGGGTTAGGCCTCATTTACACCGCAAGTGATGTGTTCGCGTGGTGCTCGCGAACGATCGCTGTTTACTCGCGTTTTCATTTCGGAGAGCTTGTTAACAGGTCAGAGTATTCACACCGCATCTGTTGTACGCGCCGCTCGAGTCGCGCTGCTTTCACGAGCAAGCTCGAAAATAGAAGAGACACTGATTTTTTGCGCAAGTCGTGAGCGAATGGTCGCGGCCTTCAACAAAAACCACGAGTTTGCATGTGGTGTGACCTCTCTCGGCCACCGTAGACATCTCCCCCTTGACCAAGTGAGACCTGACAGGCACATGTTTCATGTACTTACCCATTTGTGGTGCTAAATATTAATTCGTTGGAATAGTCACTGGTGCGCGAACCTGTCCACCCAGGGCTTTGGGTCCAAACTCACTTCTTCTTCTTTGGGGTTTATTGGAGATTTGCAAACACAGTGCACTACCGCCACCAACTGTTCAGGTGTGGTTTGTATTTTGACAGGACAGCAGCGGCCGCTGTGCGACGCGTTTGTTCCGTTTTGGTGTGAATACACGTGTGCTGCCGCATCGCTTGCGGTGTAAATGAGGCCTGGAGTTAAAGTTAAAGTTTGAAACAGTTTTAATAAAGTAGTGAAGTTAGAAATACGTGATTCTGTTTTTTGATTTCTATCATAGTATCGAATGAGTATCGAGAGTCGTGGAAATTCACTGGTATTGGTATTGACTACTGAAATTCTGGTATCGTGACAAGTCTATAATAAAGGGAACACATAATCATCACAGTGTAACTCAAAGTCAATCAAACTGGGTTACTGGGATATCAACCCGTCCAGTTAGGAAGCAATACTGATTGTGAATCAATTTCACCTGCTGTTGTGCAAATTGGACAGACAACAGGTGGAAAGGAGAGGCAATTACCAAGACAACCCCTATTTAGGAATGGTTTTGCAGGTGGTGGCCACAGACCATTTCCCTCTCTGCATCCTTTCTGGTTGATTCTTGGCTAGTTGGGCATTTTTCCAGTGCCCTCACCACATGAGGCGTTATCTGCAGCCCACTGAAGTTGCTCAGGTACTAGAGCTGCTCTAGGATGGCACATCCATACACGCAGTGGCCAGAAGGTTTGCTGTGTCTCCCAGCACAGTGTCAAGAACATGGAGGAGATACCATGAGACTGGCCGTTACACCAGGAGAGATGGACAGGGCCGTAGGAGGGAAACAACCCAGCAACAGGACCGCTATCTGCTCCTTTGTGTGAGGAGGAACAGGAGGAGCACTGCCAGAGCCCTACAACATGACCTCCAGCAGGCTACTGGTGTGCATGTTTCTGACCATGTGGACTCATGTGGCTGGAACATGTCAGCAGGTCCTGGATGACGAAGGCATTGATGCCATTGACCGGCCCATCCGTTCCCCAGACCTGAATCCATTCGAGCACCTTTGGGACATCATGTATTGTAACATCCACCGCCGCCACATGGCACCACAGACTGTCCAGGATCTGACTGATGCCCTGATCCAGGTCTAGGAGGAGATCCTCCAGGAGACCATCCGTGGTCTCATTAGGAGCCCAGATGTTGTAGGGAGTGTATCCAGGCACGCAGAGGCCACACACACTACTGAGTCACATCATGAGTTGTCCTGAGAAAATTGACAGAAGTTGGATCAGCCTGTGATTTTTCCACTTTGATTTTGGGTTTGATTCTGAATCCAGTCCTGAATGAGTTCTTACATTATTTTGTTCTCTGGAATATTTCATTCATCCAGATCTGGGATGTGTGATTTAAGTGTTCCCTTCATTTTTTTGAGCAGTGTATATAGATCC
Source organism: Epinephelus fuscoguttatus (assembly GCF_011397635.1). NCBI lineage: Eukaryota > Metazoa > Chordata > Actinopteri > Perciformes > Serranidae > Epinephelus > Epinephelus fuscoguttatus. Next base: position 45,397,524 of record NC_064761.1, on the reverse strand, counting down.
CAGGGGACATTTGTTTAAATGTGTAATTAGTGGTAGATTTGATTTAGTTGAACTATTAATATTGTGACAGAATCTGAATCTGACTCTGAGTTACTGTTGTTGTTCACAAACTAAAGAAATGACATTGTCATTTTTATTTAGTTTTTACTGATGATTTGAAGGAAAATGTAAAAGTAAATCACAGATTTTGTTACAATTCTATTTTCTTAAATTAATAATTAAATATGTTTTTTACTAATCTGTCATATCGTCAAGAATATTGTTATTCTGATATTATTTTAGGGCCACATCTCCCATCCCTGCTGATAAAATTTCTGCTACAGAGGAAAAACACTTGTTTTTGTTTCTTTAAACCAATCACAGACGTCCTGGGCGGAGCTAAGCTCAGGATACAGTGATGGTGCTCTTTTAAAACAGTGTTGGGGGTGAACATGTTCTGGTCTTCAAAATGGCTCCACAAAAGAAAACACCACAGAAACGCGCCGTCACATTGTCTTCCCTGAGTCTCGGTCAGACGTCTGTGAAGGTTCTGATCAAACCTGAAAACTTTAATGACGGACAAAAGTTTCAGACTCAGTGACGCAACGTGAGGTTGTTTTTATTTTTGTGTTGTGATGTAACACCTATGGATGCTCCGCCTCCTCCTGCAGGTTACCCCCTCCATGCCCCCGAGGCGTACTTCCCCTACTTCAGGAAACACAACGTGACGACAGTCATCCGTCTGAACAAGAAGATCTACGACTCCAAACGCTTCATTGACGCTGGCTTCGACCACTACGACCTCTTCTTCTTAGACGGCAGCACGCCCAGCGACATCATCACACGCCGCTTCCTGCACATCTGTGAGAACACCGAGGGCGCCGTGGCTGTCCACTGCAAAGGTGAGGACTTCCTGTTGTCAACCACAGAGACTGTAGAAGAAGGAAGGGACGTGATGTCAGTGATGAGGTTTGAATTTTGGGTTGGAGCCAGAGTTTAGTGTCAAGGCCTCCGTTTGTCTCAGTGGATTACAGTCTTCTTAACGTTAGCATATTTTATTAGCTGCACACGTGTGAGTCATGACAGAGGCCTGAGAGGCTGTAACGTGTGTTATCGCTCACTGACACCACAGCTTCCTGTTTGTCTCTGTTATACCTTCACCAGGAACGTTTACACTCCAGATAAATGCAGGGCTTCTGCAGGCTAACGTTAGCTAAACAAAGTGCAAATGCTAATGTAAAAAATGTAATGTAATTAGCTCCACCTCATGACATTAATAGGAAACATTATCTAACCTATTGAACGCCCTCCTAATTATTAAATATTGTTAACAGTTTAAAGTTTGGTTTGTTATTGTTAATCACATACATGTAGCTGCTAACGGCAGGTAGCATTTAGCTATCTTTGAGTTTAAGATAGATCTTTGATCAGTTTGTAGAAAACAAATAGGTACATTTACATCATGTATTATCAACTGAAATCAAACATAGATTTCGTCTAAGTTTTTATTATCAAGATCTTTATTTAGATAGATTTAGATACTTTAATAATCCTTGGCAGGAAATTGCAGTTATTATTATTTATAATTTAGTTCGTCATTGTCTCGTTTTCGTCACGGAATAAAGGTTGTTGATGAAAACATTTGGTCAGAGTTTCAGTCAGTGAAATTACCACTGGTGTTGTCAGAACATTGTTGTGACCAGAGATATTAAGCGATCACAGAGTGTAAAAACATCACAGAATGATTCATGTTGTGATGAATCACAGCTGATGATCAGGAAACAGTTTATTGATCTGGTATTGATTATTAGTGTCAGCGTCAGTCTGTCTCCAAGGTTACTAACATGGAACCTGATACTGAGTGTGACTCTGACCAGCAGGGGGCATCAGACTCACTGAGACATTTACACACGTTTAATATAGTCAGTTTAATTCAGATCAGTAATCAATAAATCTGTCCTCTGCAGTGAAATCAGATACTCTAGTACAGTAACTGAGTAAATGTACTTATACTGTATCAGTTTATCTGTTAACAACCTGTCTGTCTGTCTGTGTGTGTCAGCTGGTCTGGGCAGGACAGGCTCTCTGATTGGCTGTTACCTGATGAAACATTACCGCTTCACGGCAGGTGAGGCCATCGCCTGGATCAGGATCTGCAGACCGGGCTCTGTGATTGGTCCGCAGCAGAATTTCCTGGAAGAGTGAGTCACAGATTGTTTCTTCTTCTTCTCTCAGTGTTGTAGTGACCTCAGAGGACGATCAATAACTGCAGTGATCAGCTGATTCTGATTGACTGGACAGATCTCAGGCTCGTTAATGAAGCAGTGACACAGATGATGACCTTCATCATCAGCTGACGACATGTTGTGTAGTTTAACGTGTGTTGAGCAGCAGGAACCTGCAGAGTGTCAGCTGATCGTCCAACAGACACACTGCTGAAACAGCACTTCTCACTTCCTGTTCCCGCTGCAGTAAAAGCCTCAATCAGCATCTAACGAATGTCAAAGAATAACAACACAACAGTACAGTGTGTGTGTGTGTGTGTGTATGTGTATGTATGTGTGTGTGTGTGTGTGTGTGTGTGTGTGTGTGTGTGTGAGTGAGTCATCACTCATGTCATGTCCAGACTCTGTCAGAGGACCTAGTACTGCAGTATAAGGGCACAGTAGCTGCTCTGTAGCCAGTCGATTGGTTGATGGAGGGAAAACATCTGCAGGTGACCTCTGGATGAACAACATCTCACCTGTTTTGTGTCCACCAAAGAGTTTTATTACCTGACACAGGTGGTGACATTAACACTGGTCCAGGACAGGTGAACTCTGTGTTCAGGCAGCTGGAAAATAAACGTGCTGTCCTCTGTAAATAAAGTGCACACTGTAACACTGGGAACTGATGTACTGGACACTACAGGCGGTAGGCTGGGGTTGATGATGTCATAAACCACATGACGTCACTGAGGTTAGATATCTCTGTCAGGCTGCATGTCAGAGAGAGGGGCTGTACACATGCTGCGTCTTTAATTGCCTGGAAAACACAAGGTCAGGCACAGTGTGCAACTCTTGTGTCTACTCTCTAACTTTCAAGAGCGCAGCGGAGAAGAAAGAAGAAAACAAAACAGTAAGAGGACTTGGACCTCTGACTCTGACCTGGCTATTGTGACATGTTAACCGTGGTATGAACGTCTGTCAGGATGTCAGCAGACACAGAGAAACCGTTTGGAGAGCAGCTGAAACCATCAGTGGATTAATCACCATGATAGCAGAGATCAGTCAGTGTGTTTCTGTCACTGAGTCTCTGACACTACAAACATCATCAATACAGTCGTCCTGTGACAGAGTCTATTGGTGGGTTATAACAACGCCTTTACCTGTAACAGGTGTGTGTGTGTGTGTGTGTGTGTGTGTGTGTGTGTGTGTGTGTGTGTTCACAGGAAGCAGGCAGCACTGTGGTTGCTAGGAGACAGCCAGCGTTCCCAGAAGGCCAAGATGGAGGAGAGGGCGGTGTCTCACCTGATCACCAATATGGACGACCTCAGCTTGAACTCCGCCCACAACAGCAACAGTCTACACGAGGTCATAAACACACACACACAGACAGACTGTCTTTCAGTTGCTAGGAAACAACATCACTGTTCCACATAGACTTCCAGCTTCTACTGTTCATTATTCTCAAGCCAAGCAGTAGCCTCTGAAGATGTCGGCATGGATTGGTAAATGGGGGGAGTCTTTGACCTTTTGGAGCATCCTATAGGTGGAGCCAGGGGAGCGGTGTTGAACAAATAATCCCAGTTATGATTCACATAGTGGAGTTACGTTGGGTGTCTACGTGGTATGTGTGGGGTGACCTGGACCAGACAGGGGCACAGTATTCTGCTGCATAATATGACAGGGCCAAAGCTGAGGAGCGCACTGTGGGGGCTGCTGCGCCCCATTTTGCACCTGCAAGTTTGCAGAGGAGGTTGTTTCTGGATTTCACTTTTGCTGCTGTTCCTTTAAGGTGTTCCTTGAATGACAGTGTCCTGTCCAGAGTCACTCCCAGGTTTGTTGGATTAGGGGCGTGTCTGAGTCGATGTCCACTCAGTCTGATGTCCAATTTTTTGGCAGCTTCTGAGTTTCGAAGATGGAAAACACTGGAGACTGTTTTTGCTGGGCTTGTTTGTAGGCGCCAGGCTTTGCAGTACTGCTCATTAGCATCACATGAAACTCTGAACTTTAGTCGTCCTGAACATGAACACGCTGAGTGGGAAATGGATTCATCAGTTTAGGACCCTGCTGCTCAGTGAGAGGTTGTTTCCTTCAACAAGGTTCAAACTTCATGTCAGAAATACAAGTCACAGAGCAGACACTGTGGACACTGTGCCCTCAGGGATCAATGAAGTATTTCAGATTCTGGGTCTGATTCTGAGTCGGTGGAGCTCACTTCATCACAGCTTCACTTTGTCATGGAGAATAAAGATGACACACCAATGCTCCTCTCTCCCTCTGTTGGCTGCGACTTGTTCAAGCTAATGATTGCTAGCTAACCTGTCATCTTTATCCTCCACAGCAAAGTGAAGCTGTGATGAAGTGAGCTCCACAGACCCAGAATCTGAAACTCTGTACTCTGTAATCTGTACTCAGGCAAATGCACAAAGTCACATTTCTGTGCTCCAGCCAGAACCTGCTTTGTGGCTCCTTTAAATTAAATTAAGAAGCATAATCGAATATTCAGAATTTGACTCGTGAGCTGCTTTCGCTGCCACAGATATTTTACCAGCAGTGCTGCTGGAGTGAATTCAGTTATTTTGCAGCTCTGGCAGCTGTTGGTGTGAACGCACAGTAAATGTAGACGGACAAATTTTGTGAAATAACAACATGTGGACAGAACTGTTTTTTAAAACGGAGGGAAAATATCTGTTAACAAAAACATCTGTATACGTACAAACGGGACCTAAAGTGTGATGTTAAAGGTCATTAGTGGCTGATCAGGAAGTCTACATGGAACAATGATGTCATTTCCTGACTACTGACAGACGGCATGTAACAGTCTTTATTCAGTCTGTCAGCTGGGACATGTCGGTGGTCTCATGATGCATTTGTTTTGTCCTCCAGAGTGAGACGTTGGACAGCGGACCAGGGCTGACTCAGGGAGACAAACTGAGAGCCTTAAAGAGCCGGCGCCCCCCCCGCCCAGCCACCACCGGAGCTCTCAGGTACCACGTCAGATCCTGATAACAGAAATGTATCATTGTTATTTTATCGTGTGTTTTATCGTCGTCCCATCGATTTAAGATTTGAGTTTGTTTGGGCGGAGTCTGAATCCTGATGTTTTTCTTTCAGAGTGGAAGAGATGAAGACGCACAGCAGGTCGGCCTCGCAGCCGCTCAGGTAACTGTCCCATCTAACCCTCAGTCTGGACTGTCAGGACAGACTCTAACTGTCCCATCTGTCCCTCAGTCTGGACTGACAGGACAGACTGAGGTAACTGTCCCATCTAACCCTCAGTCTGGACTGACAGGACAGACTCTAACTGTCCCATCTAACCCTCAGTCTGGACTGACAGGACAGACTCTAACTGTCCCATCTAACCCTCAGTCTGGACTGACAGGACAGACTCAGGTAACTGTCCCATCTGTCCCTCAGTCTGGACTGACAGGACAGACTCAGGTAACTGTCCCATCTGTCCCTCAGTCTGGACTGACAGGACAGACTCTAACTGTCCCATCTAACCCTCAGTCTGGACTGACAGGACAGACTCAGGTAACTGTCCCATTTAACCCTCAGTCTGGACTGACAGGACAGACTCAGGTAACTGTCCCATCTGTCCCTCAGTCCTGACTGACAGGACAGACTCTAACTGTCCCATCTGTCCTTCAGTCTGGACTGACAGGACAGACTCAGGTAACTGTCCCATCTGTCCCTCAGTCTGGACTGACAGGACAGACTCTAACTGTCCCATCTGTCCTTCAGTCCTGACTGACAGGACAGACTCTAACTGTCCCATCTGTCCTTCAGTCTGGACTGACAGGACAGACTCAGGTAACTGTCCCATCTGTCCCTCAGTCTGGACTGACAGGACAGACTCTAACTGTCCCATCTGTCCCTCAGTCTGGACTGACAGGACAGACTCTAACTATCCCATCTAACCCTCAGTCTGGACTGACAGGACAGACTCAGGTAACTGTCCCATCTGTCCCTCAGTCTGGACTGACAGGACAGACTCAGGTAACTGTCCCATCTGTCCCTCAGTCTGGACTGACAGGACAGACTCAGGTAACTGTCCCATCTGTCCCTCAGTCTGGACTGACAGGACAGACTCTAACTGTCCCATCTAACCCTCAGTCTGGACTGACAGGACAGACTCAGGTACCTGTCCCATTTAACCCTCAGTCTGGACTGACAGGACAGACTCAGGTAACTGTCCCATCTGTCCCTCAGTCCTGACTGACAGGACAGACTCTAACTGTCCCATCTGTCCTTCAGTCTGGACTGACAGGACAGACTCAGGTAACTGTCCCATCTGTCCCTCAGTCTGGACTGACAGGACAGACTCTAACTGTCCCATCTGTCCCTCAGTCTGGACTGACAGGACAGACTCAGGTAACTGTCCCATCTAACCCTCAGTCTGGACTGACAGGACAGACTCAGGTAACTGTCCCATCTGTCCCTCAGTCTGGACTGACAGGACAGACTCAGGTAACTGTCCCATCTAACCCTCAGTCTGGACTGACAGGACAGACTCAGGTAACTGTCCCATTTAACCCTCAGTCTGGACTGACAGGACAGACTCAGGTAACTGTCCCATCTGTCCCTCAGTCTGGACTGACAGGACACAACAACACTGAAAATCAGCTTTACTCGGTCGTCATTTTGATCAAACACATAATGAGTTATTTGATCAGTTGACTGAAGAAAAACTGTTACTACATCAGTTGTTTTACTGATCGGTCATTGTTCAGACACAAAGTCAATCTGATCAAATTCAGATCAATACATGTATCGATTTGTGTCACTGTGTTCAGACTGTCGATGGGCGTCGGTCAGGGCCCCTCCTCCCCCCTCAAGTCCTCCAAATTCCCAGCATCCTCTGCTTCTGCTGCCGCCAAGAGGATTGGAAGAAGTCCATCATCAACGGCGGCCAACATCAGGAGGTCAGTGTTCTCGCCCACTTCCTGTCTGACTCACCTGACTCCCTTCACTCAGTACGTTTACATGCACGCAGTAGTGGAGCTAAGCCCATAGCTCGGCTAATCAGTCAAGTCGGACGTCTCGTCTTGTCTGAGTAAACATGCAGAAGAGAAAACTGAATTTCTGACCAAGTACATCTGACTCCGCCTCAATGGGCGGTGCTGTGGCCTTTTTAATATAATGTGTATTGAACTAGTTCCTGCTCTTGTTCAGAAACTTTTTAAAATAAATCTGCGTTTTGCGTTTTCCTTCCATCCATAAACTTCAATATGTTTAGCTCCGTTAGATGGCGGAGATGACTGTAGTTTCCTCGTCGGTCCAGAAGTGCATCTTCAGTCTCCATGGTGTTTGTTTGTGTGTTTTTCCGGGAGATGCTGATCTGCTGCTACGTCACCTCCTTCTTCTACAAGGTGAAAGCCTGTGAAAGTAAAAGTGGTGCATGCGCAGAACGCCGAGTCCGACTCCAGTCGCACGGAGTGGATACATGCAGCAGTATTATTATTTGGGTGTGTTTGTGGAGCTACGGATAGGTTCTGTTAGACTGAGCTGATAATTTGATTTTCTCAAGCTGCATGTAAACGTAGTGACTGTAGTACCTGACAGTACTAATGCTCATCAGTAATCATTGGTGCTGTTAAACCTAAAACTCGTTTTATCTGTTGATACGAACAGACTGTGGTATTTGTTAGTAGTGACACACGCTGTACTAGTACAAGTTTCTTATAGTACTGATACACAGTCTGTAGCACAAACCAGAGTCCTGCAGGGGTCCATTTTTGGAAACCATCACCCGCCCTTACACATAAGGCTCAGTACCAGAACTGGCCTGTCATCATGTCTCAATCAAAGCTGCACCCGTTAATAACAGGCTCCAGTCCCTCACATGAAGCTGGTTCTCCGTTCTTGAATTGGACGTGTCTTTGACTGGATGGTGAAAACATTCAATCACTGCCAGGTTAGGAAACATGTTAGCATGCTCCTTCCACCACCATCAAACCTCCAAAGGATCCCAACTCCATGTAGGCTGCCACCTCATCCTCGGGCTGCAAAGTTTCATGGCTGGAGTCCTCCACGTCGGTGACCAATGTGACCACGGGGTCAAAGGTTACACTTGAGTCACTGACTTTCAAAATAAAAGCAACTGTCAGAATATTACTGCACATCTTTTTACTTTGGTTCATTCTGAAAAATAAAACATAGATTTTTGTTCTCACCTGCTGCCCGCCTGTCAGTTTACCTGACATATTTTTACCTGTTACACAGCTGTCACCTGTCAGGTACCTGACCTGGTGCAGGACTCTGGTTCAGACCTGTCAGCCTGTTCGCATTTTAACATCAGAGTACTCTAACCTGTTTCCTGTGAAGTGACAGTTCACCAGAGACTCAGAGCTCTGTAATCTTCCACCTGTAGAGCTGTGTTTCAGTGTAGATAGTTTCTGTGAGTCACTGAGTGTTGGACATGTCGGCCGTAGAGACGTCCGTCTTCTCCTCAGTGTCATCCCTGCATCAGTGTCTCTGACCCGCTCACTCAGCAGAATCCACAGACCTTGTCTTGAGCGCTTAGATGTAGGAACTATTTTCCTTCGACCAAACTACACCCGCCAACCGTGTCACTGTGCAGAAGGAAGCGTGCATCTCCTGTTAGCTCACCTAGCATGACTGAGCTAGCTAACGTTACAGCTCAGCTGAGGAAGACACCATTGATGTTTACACCTCACGCTGTCACGAGCCTCGCGTCCATGAGAAGTTCATGTTGATGTTAAGACTCTGACTGGTCGGCCGTCAGTGAGGTTTGTCACCCTGGTTGTGGGGATGTGTCTGGCACTGTTGGCCCTCGTCTTTGTGTTGTGTGTGTTTTATGTGTATGTTGTGTGTGTGTGTGTGTGTGTGTGTGTGTGTGTGTGTGTGTGTGTGTGTGTGTCACATTGTGTGTTTGTGTCTGCAGCTCTCGCTTGGCCAGCTCTCTCAGTGATCTTTACGCCGCCAACGTTGAGGAGGACAAAAACGCTCCGTACTCCTCTCTTCCTCCCTCCTCCTCCTCCCCTTCTTCCTCTGTGTCTCTCGGCCCCTCCCCCTCCCCCCTAGCCCCCCCCTCCCTGTGTCGCTATGGTAACGGCCCTCGCAGCGTGCAGCACGAGGTCAACAACAATGAAGGCGTGTACGCCGGCAGGCCAGGACCTCCCAGGGGCCCGGGGCCCTACAGTGCTCTGAAGGGCCCGTCAGGACGCTACCTCAGCCGGTCCATACCTGTAAGTCCTCTGACACAGCAGCAGCTCAACCCGCCCCTCTCTGCTGATTGGCTCTCTCTGTTCTGACATCATCGACACACTGGATGCAGCTGGTGATTATTTATCAATAAATAACAATGAGGAGTCAATGAGTTGTTTACCTCTGTCAGAGGATGAAAACATTACAGCATGTTGACACAGACATGAAGCTACAGCTAGTAGCTGGTTAGCCTAGCTTAGCATAAAGACTGGAAACAGATGGAAACAGCTAGCATGGCTCCATCACCTCTCAGTGTGGGACTGTTCCTTTAACAGAGGCACTTTGTTCTCTTGTCTAAAATCATCATCCGGTGTGTTTGTGATCTCACGCTGTTCCTTTAACTCGTCTGACTGCTGACAGACACAGACGTCACATGACCAGGTGTCAGTCATGGTTTTCACCTCGTCATCGTGACGTCTGTTCACTAAAGCTTCCATTTTCACCTGAATGTTGATCTATAACTCTGATCAGATGCTGTTAAATCAGGACGGAGTGATTCATAAATCCTGTTGGACTCATATTCAACTGAAAAAACCCCAAAACACTCTAATCGTGATTAATCCCATTTTTAAACACACATTAAAAACATTAAACACACATTAAACACACAGTAAACACAGTGAACACACATTAAACACAGTGAACACACATTAAACATACATTAAACACATTAAACACACAGTAAACATGGCTTAATAGAGACAGTTTCAAACACAAATCAGCTTCACTATAACTCGCAGCATTCTCAGACGAACACACAGTTTGTCTTTATCGGAACACATTTTCCCACAAATACAACATGCTAACATTATTAGCAGAAGCCTATGGCATTTTACATTGTATAAATTAGCCTAGCAGCTAGCAGAGATTTGCTCTCTTCACATGAAGTCAGGCTGAATCACACGTCAGTCTCTGTGATGAACTTTGATGCATTTTGGTCCTCAGGTCTGTGCTCATTCACTCAAAGACAACATGTTCAAACTGATTAACTTTACTGTGTTTGGTAAATGTGCAGGTTCTAATAAAGTTGTGACAGGAGCATGTTTACCTGTGTGTGTGACATCACCTGGTATTCTAACAACACGCAGAATTTGGATACTGTCGGCACTAACTGCTGACGTTCGTCCTGCCTGATGAACCACTTCCTGTTTACCTGTTGCTCAATAACCTTTGGATGTTTGTGGTGTTTACATGTTTCACATTAACTTCACTAACATGAAGCTGCTGCTGATCTGAGGAACACACCTTCTTCATCACCATCGTCATCGTCACACAGTGGAGAGAACTACACCTCCTCCTCTTCATCACCTCCTCCCCTTCCTCCCTGAAGGCTGAAACACTCAGACCTCATGTCTCCTTATTCCTCCTCTCACCTGTAACTCAACTCCTGCTCTGTCATACAGGACAGAGGAGGTCTGAGGACTTCAGAGGAGTCAGAAGGGCAGAGGAGGAGGAGGACAGAGGAGGAGTTAAGAGGAGGACAGAGGAGTTAAGAGGAGGAGTTAAGAGGAGGACAGAGGAGTTAAGAGGAGGACAGAGGAGTTAAGAGGAGGAGTTAAGAGGAGGACAGAGGAGTTAAGAGGAGGACACAGCAGTCCGTCCTTTTATCAGAGCGACACACAGCTGATTAAACTGACACAGAGAACTCCTCTGATACTGTGAGAGACACACAGACTGTCCTCAGAACTACAGTACAGGTCTCAGTGTGTCCATACTGTCCCTGTCCCTGTCCCTGTCCCTGTCTCTGCCTCTGCCTCTGTCTCTGTCTCTGTCTCTGTCCCTGTCCCTGTCTCTGTCTCTGTCTCTGTCCCTGTCCCTGTCCCTGTCCCTGTCTCTGTCTCTGTCTCTGTCCCTGTCCCTGTCCCTGCCCCTGTCCCTGTCTCTGTCTCTGTCTCTGTCTCTGTCTCTGTCCCTGTCCCTGTCCCTGTCTCTGTCTCTGTCTCTGTCCCTGTCCCTGTCTCTGTCTCTGTCTCTGTCTCTGTCCCTGTCCCTGTCCCTGCCTCTGTCCCTGCCCCTGCCTCTGTCCCTGTCTCTGTCTCTGTCTCTGTCCCTGTCCCTGTCTCTGCCCCTGCCTCTGTCCCTGCCCCTGTCCCTGCCCCTGCCCCTGTCCCTGTCTCTGTCTCTGTCTCTGTCCCTGTCCCCGTCCCTGCCCCGTCTCTGCCCCTGCCTCTGCCTCTGCCTCTGTCTCTGTCTCTGCCCCTGTCCCTGTCCCTGCCCCTGTCTCTGTCTCTGCCCCTGCCTCTGCCCCTGTCTCTCTCTCTGCCTCTGTCCCTGTCCCTGTCTCTGTCTCTGTCTCTGCCCCTGTCTCTGTCCCTGTCCCTGTCCCTGCCCCTGTCCCTGCCCCTGCCCCTGCCCCTGCCTCTGCCTCTGTCCCTGTCTCTGTCTCTGTCTCTGTCCCTGTCCCTGTCCCTGTCCCTGCCCCGTCTCTGCCCCTGTCTCTGCCTCTGCCTCTGTCTCTGTCTCTGCCCCTGTCCCTGTCCCTGCCCCTGTCTCTGTCTCTGCCCCTGCCTCTGCCCCTGTCTCTCTCTCTGTCTCTGTCTCTGTCTCTGTCTCTGTCCCTGTCCCTGTCCCTGCCCCGTCTCTGCCCCTGCCTCTGCCTCTGCCTCTGCCTCTGTCTCTGTCTCTGCCCCTGTCCCTGTCCCTGCCCCTGTCTCTGTCTCTGCCCCTGCCTCTGCCCCTGTCTCTCTCTCTGCCTCTGCCTCTGTCCCTGTCCCTGTCTCTGTCTCTGCCTCTGTCCCTGTCCCTGTCTCTGTCTCTGTCTCTGTCTCTGTCTCTGCCCCTGCCTCTGCCCCTGTCTCTGTCTCTGCCTCTGCCTCTGCCCCTGTCCCTGCCCCTGTCTCTGTCTCTGCCCCTGCCCCTGTCTCTGTCTCTGTCTCTGTCCCTGTCTCTGTCTCTGTTTCTGCCCCTGTCCCTGTCCCTGTCCCTGTCTCTGTCTTTCTGTCTCTGTCTCTGCCCCTGCCCCTGTCTCTGTCTCTGTCCCTGCCCCTGTCTCTGTCTCTGTCTCTGCCCCTGTCTCTGTCTCTGTCTCTGTCTCTGTCTCTGTCCCTGCCCCTGTCTCTGTCTCTGTCTCTGCCCCTGTCTCTGTCTCTGTCTCTGCCCCTGTCTCTGTCTCTGTCTCTGTCCCTGCCCCTGTCTCTGTCTCTGTCTCTGCCCCTGTCTCTGTCTCTGTCTCTGCCCCTGCCTCTGTCTCTGTCTCTGCCCCTGTCTCTGTCTCTGTCTCTGCCCCTGTCTCTGTCCCTGCCCCTGTCTCTGTCTCTGTCTCTGCCCCTGTCTCTGTCTCTGTCTCTGCCCCTGTCTCTGTCTCTGTCTCTGTCCCTGCCCCTGTCTCTGTCTCTGTCTCTGCCCCTGTCTCTGTCTCTGTCTCTGTCCCTGCCCCTGTCTCTGTCTCTGCCCCTGTCTCTGTCTCTGTCTCTGCCTCTGTCTCTGTCTCTGTCTCTGTCCCTGCCCCTGCCCCTGTCTCTGTCTCTGTCCCTGTCCCTGCCCCTGTCTCTGTCTCTGTCCCTGTCCCTGCCTCTGTCTCTGTCTCTGCCCCTGCCCCTGCCTCTGTCCCTGTCCCTGTCCCTGTCCCTGCCCCTGTCTCTGTCTCTGCCCCTGTCTCTGTCTCTGTCTCTGTCTCTGTCCCTGCCCCTGTCTCTGTCCCTGCCCCTGTCTCTGTCTCTGTCTCTGCCCCTGCCTCTGTCTCTGTCTCTGTCTCTGCCCCTGTCTCTGTCTCTGTCTCTGTCCCTGCCCCTGTCTCTGTCTCTGTCCCTGCCCCTGTCTCTGTCCCTGTCCCTGTCTCTGTCTCTGTCTCTGTCCCTGCCCCTGTCCCTGTCTCTGTCCCTGCCCCTGTCTCTGTCTCTGTCTCTGCCCCTGTCCCTGTCTCTGTCTCTGTCCCTGCCCCTGTCTCTGTCTCTGCCCCTGTCTCTGTCTCTGTCCCTGTCCCTGCCCCTGTCCCTGTCTCTGTCCCTGCCCCTGCCCCTGTCTCTGTCTCTGTCTCTGTCCCTGTCTCTGTCTCTGTCTCTGTCCCTGCCCCTGTCTCTGTCTCTGTCTCTGCCCCTGCCCCTGTCTCTGTCCCTGCCCCTGTCTCTGTCTCTGTCTCTGCCCCTGTCTCTGTCTCTGTCTCTGCCCCTGTCTCTGTCTCTGTCCCTGCCCCTGTCTCTGTCTCTGTCTCTGCCCCTGTCTCTGTCTCTGTCTCTGTCCCTGCCCCTGTCTCTGTCTCTGCCCCTGTCTCTGTCTCTGTCTCTGTCTCTGCCTCTGTCTCTGTCTCTGTCTCTGTCTCTGTCCCTGCCCCTGTCTCTGTCTCTGTCTCTGTCTCTGTCCCTGTCTCTGTCCCTGCCCCTGTCTCTGTCTCTGCCCCTGTCTCTGTCTCTGTCTCTGCCCCTGCCCCTGTCTCTGCCCCTGCCCCTGTCTCTGTCTCTGCCCCTGTCTCTGTCTCTGTCTCTGTCTCTGTCCCTGCCCCTGTCTCTGTCCCTGCCCCTGTCTCTGTCTCTGTCTCTGCCCCTGCCTCTGTCTCTGTCTCTGTCTCTGCCCCTGTCTCTGTCTCTGTCTCTGTCCCTGCCCCTGTCTCTGTCTCTGTCCCTGCCCCTGTCTCTGTCTCTGCCCCTGTCTCTGTCTCTGTCTCTGTCTCTGTCCCTGTCCCTGCCCCTGCCCCTGTCCCTGTCTCTGTCCCTGCCCCTGTCTCTGTCTCTGTCTCTGCCCCTGTCCCTGTCTCTGTCTCTGTCCCTGCCCCTGTCTCTGTCTCTGCCCCTGTCTCTGTCTCTGTCCCTGTCCCTGCCCCTGTCCCTGTCTCTGTCCCTGCCCCTGCCCCTGTCTCTGTCTCTGTCTCTGCCCCTGTCTCTGTCTCTGTCCCTGCCCCTGTCTCTGTCTCTGTCTCTGTCTCTGCCCCTGTCTCTGTCTCTGTCCCTGCCCCTGTCTCTGTCTCTGTCTCTGCCCCTGTCTCTGTCTCTGTCTCTGTCTCTGCCCCTGTCTCTGTCTCTGTCTCTGCCCCTGTCTCTGTCTCTGTCTCTGTCCCTGCCCCTGTCTCTGTCTCTGTCTCTGTCCCTGTCTCTGTCTCTGTCTCTGTCTCTGTCTCTGCCCCTGTCTCTGTCTCTGTCTCTGTCCCTGCCCCTGTCTCTGTCTCTGTCTCTGCCCCTGTCTCTGTCTCTGTCTCTGCCCCTGTCTCTGTCTCTGTCTCTGTCCCTGTCTCTGTCTCTGTCTCTGTCTCTGCCCCTGTCTCTGTCTCTGTCTCTGCCCCTGCCCCTGTCTCTGCCCCTGTCTCTGTCTCTGTCTCTGCCTCTGCCCCTGTCTCTGCCCCTGCCTCTGCCCCTGTCCCTGCCCCTGTCTCTGCCTCTGCCCCTGCCCCTGTCTCTGCCTCTGTCTCTGTCTCTGTCTCTGTCTCTGTCCCTGCCCCTGTCTCTGTCTCTGCCCCTGCCCCTGTCTCTGTCTCTGTCTCTGTCTCTGTCTCTGCCCCTGCCCCTGTCTCTGTCTCTGTCTCTGTCTCTGTCCCTGCCCCTGTCTCTGTCTCTGTCTCTGTCTCTGTCTCTGCCCCTGTCCATGTCCCTGTCCCTGTCCCTGCCCCTGTCCCTGTCCCTGTCCCTGTCCCTGCCCCTGTCTCTGTCTCTGTCTCTGTCCCTGTCCCTGCCTCTGTCTCTGTCTCTGCCCCTGTCTCTGTCTCTGTCTCTGTCCCTGCCTCTGTCTCTGCCCCTGTCTCTGTCTCTGTCTCTGCCCCTGCCTCTGTCCCTGTCCCTGTCCCTGCCCCTGTCTCTGCCCCTGTCCCTGCCCCTGTCTCTGCCCCTGTCTCTGTCCCTGCCCCTGTCTCTGTCTCTGTCTCTGTCTCTGCCCCTGTCCATGTCCCTGTCCCTGCCCCTGCCCATGTCCCTGTCCCTGTCCCTGCCCCTGTCTCTGTCTCTGTCCCTGTCCCTGCCTCTGTCTCTGTCTCTGTCTCTGCCCCTGCCCCTGCCTCTGTCCCTGTCCCTGTCCCTGCCCCTGTCTCTGTCCCTGCCCCTGTCTCTGTCCCTGTCCCTGTCTCTGTCTCTGCCCCTGTCCCTGCCCCTGTCTCTGTCTCTGTCCCTGCCCCTGTCTCTGTCCCTGCCCCTGTCTCTGTCTCTGTCTCTGTCTCTGCCCCTGTCCCTGTCCCTGTCTCTGTCCCTGCCCCTGTCTCTGCCCCTGCCTCTGTCCCTGTCCCTGCCCCTGTCTCTGCCCCTGTCCCTGCCCCTGTCTCTGTCTCTGTCCCTGTCTCTGTCTCTGTCTCTGTCTCTGCCCCTGTCCCTGTCTCTGTATATTAAGATATGTGACAGGTGTCTTTATGTTGTGTCTTTCAGTCTCTTCAGTCTGAGTACATCCAGTACTAGGTCAACAGGTCTGACCTGAGGAGGACACATTACCCATAACCCCCCTGTGAAGCAGCTCAGTGACTGAAGAGACTCTGTGTTCACGCCGTGTGTCAATGAGCACGATGTAAATATGATGTCATCATCCACATGAAGGACAAGAAGAAGAAGAAGAAGATATATTTGGATAAAGAGGACAGATTTTATATTTGTTATGAGAAAAAGATATTTTTGTTTTTATAAACTGACTCTCCGTTGTCATGGTTACAGTATTTACTTCCTGTCTCTGCCCAGCAGGTTATTTTGATTGATTAATCTTTTGTAATTAACAGCAATAATAATAACAGTAGAAGAAGAAGGGACCCACAAACTGAATGTCAGCAACTAAACTCAGGAAACACACCTGTGTGTGTGTGTGTGTGTGTGTGTGTGTGTGTGTGTGTGTGTGTGTGTGTGTGTGTGTGTGTGTGTGTGTGTGTCGGGGGCGGAGCCAGTATCAGTTGACGCCCACTCAGCCTTAAAGAAGCTTCTGATTGGTCATTTAGTTTGTAGTGTCTGAAACAAAGCGGCTTCACTGTAGATTAGCTCGTTATGCTAACAGCTAATTGTTGTGAACAGTTGAGTGAGAGAGCGACTGACTCCTCGTCTCTGCTGTCGATCTAAACATCCGTTCATCATCCTGTTTACAGGACTAATATTATGGGCTGTTGTTTGTGTGTGTTGGCCGTCAGGTGACGACGCCGTCATAGAAACATGAAGGAATCGTGTTAAATTTGAGTCACTGCGACTGAAACCAGCTGAATGTTTGTTTAGTTTGTTGTAAAAGAAGTTATTGAGCAGTGGATGATGCGTTCACTGACCAGAGGAAATGTAGTGAAAGGGATTATGACCTTTATGAGCAAAAACAGTGAGGCTGAATTTAAAGTAAGTTTAAATTTAAAATTTTTAATGATAAATTAGAAGATTATAAATGAAGTTTATCTGTGCAGGTAGTTTATTAAAAATATCTGACATGTGTCTGTTAATTTTATTAAATTTGATTTTAAAGTTCCAACTGAAGGAAACATGAAACCAGAGAAGAATTTATACAGAAAATGTCAGACTGTTCCTTTAAATGTTTCATGTGTTTTTGATCATGTGGCACCATGTCATGTCTGTCAGCTGATTGGCTGTGTGGAGACCAGCTGACTGTTGGACAGCTCTGATTGGCTGAAGGGTGGATGGTAAATGTTCTCATTAAGGAACCTCGATCAGATTGATCAGAAAATATTTTTAATGTTTGAGTTTTCTACCTCTGATGACATCAGCACGGTTTTTCTGTTCATCACACGTGTCACAGACATGTCACACGCGTGTAGTGAGCCTTTCAGGAGGAAACATTAAGACTTCAACATAAAAGCTCAAGGGACCAACACAGGAAAAGGAAATGTTAGAATAAAACTCCAGTTTAGTCCTTAAAGGGAAAGTTTGTGTTATCAGCGTACGACTTCCTGTGACTCAGCTCACACCCCGTGTTAACTCCGTGTTAACCTAAACCTAGGACGGTATGATTCGGCATCAGCAGAGCTTCATGTGAGTCAGAGAGGAAACACTGACGAGAAGATGTTGGTCGTTGTTCTAGGTCAGCTAGCTAAATAGGTACCTCTGGTTATGGTCAGTAGTAATTACCATGGTTACAAAGTAAACATGAAGCAGGCGTGTACTGATGACGTGACGAAGAAGTCATGATTGGACAACAAACACATGACGTAAATTCCATTAGCTCTGTTTCACACTGCTAACTTTAGCACCAATTTTCAGAAGAGAACACAGGATATCAGACGCTAACCTGCTACAGAGCAGCAGCTAGCCCTGGGCTAAGGGAGTTAAAGGCTAACCCTCAGCCCACTTTCTAATGGATCCCTTATCCAGGGCTAAGTGCAGTGTGAAAAGGGCTAACAGCTTGCTTAGCCCAAGGCTACCAGCCTCCTTAGTGTGTGGCTAACAGTTTCTTAAGCCCAAGGGCTAAGAGCTCCCTTAGCTCGAGGCTAACCGCTCCTTTAGCTCGAGGCTAACAGCTCCCTTAGCTCGAGGCTAACAGCTCCTGTAGCTGGAGGCTAACAGCTACCTTAGCTGGAGGCTAACAGCTCCTGTAGCTGGAGGCTAACAGCTCCTTTAGCTTGAGGCTAACAGCTCCTTTAGCTTGAGGCTAACAGCCCCTGTAGCTGGAGGCTAACAGCTCCTGTAGCTTGAGGCTAACAGCTCCTTTAGCTTGAGGCTAACAGCTCCTGTAGCTGGAGGCTAACAGCTCCTGTAGCTGGAGGCTAACAGCTCCCTTAGCTCGAGGCTAACAGCTCCTGTAGCTGGAGGCTAACAGCTACCTTGGCTCGAGGCTAACAGCTCCTGTAGCTCGAGGCTAACAGCTCCTGTAGCTTGAGGCTAACAGCTCCTTTAGCTTGAGGCTAACAGCCCCTGTAGCTGGAGGCTAACAGCTCCTTTAGCTGGAGGCTAACAGCTCCTTTAGCTGGAGGCTAACAGCTCCTGTAGCTTGAGGCTAACAGCTCCTGTAGCTGGAGGCTAACAGCTACCTTAGCTGGAGGCTAACAGCTCCTGTAGCTGGAGGCTAACAGCTCCTTTAGCTTGAGGCTAACAGCTCCTTTAGCCTGAGGCTAACAGCCCCTGTAGCTGGAGGCTAACAGCTCCTGTAGCTTGAGGCTAACAGCTCCTGTAGCTGGAGGCTAACGGCTCCTTTAGCTGGAGGCTAACAGCTCCCTTAGCTCGAGGCTAACAGCTCCTGTAGCTGGAGGCTAACAGCTACCTTGGCTCGAGGCTAACAGCTCCTGTAGCTCGAGGCTAACAGCTCCTGTAGCTTGAGGCTAACAGCTCCTTTAGCTTGAGGCTAACAGCTCCTTTAGCTGGAGGCTAACAGCTCCTTTAGCTGGAGGCTAACAGCTCCTGTAGCTTGAGGCTAACAGCCCCTGTAGCTGGAGGCTAACAGCTCCTTTAGCTTGAGGCTAACAGCTCCTGTAGCTTGAGGCTAACAGCCCCTGTAGCTGGAGGCTAACAGCTCCTTTAGCTGGAGGCTAACAGCCCCTGTAGCTGGAGGCTAACAGCTCCTGTAGCTGGAGGCTAACAGCTCCTTTAGCTTGAGGCTAACAGCTCCTTTAGCTGGAGGCTAAGTACTGTGTAAAACATGCTAATGTCAGTTGTGAATGTTTCTCTGAAGTGCCTCACCATGTGTCTGATGTTTGAGTCGTCAGCGGACGATCTTTCTCTGACGGACGAAGATGTTTGAGTGAAAAACTTTAATTTGTTGCTGATTCTTTATTTTATTGTTCAAATATTTGTTTAAAGGGAAAAGTTAGAAAATAACTTGTAGTTTTTATCTGAGACAAAATAAACAGATTTCTCTTCTGAAGCTGTTTTCTGTTTTAATGTCTGGCACACACACGATAAATACAGTCGTATTGATCTGAAGTCACGTCTCAGGTGTTTCAGTCTGATGTTTGATATCGTTCAATACGTCTCATTTTAGATATATCAACAAATGAATATATATAATCTGTGACGCAGTTTATAAAGTTATATCTGAAACTGTCAGTTGATCGATTGATGAGTTGATCAGAAAGTCAAACATTCAAACATTTGATGGTTTCAGATTTTCTTCAGAATAAAATGAATCATGTTGAACTCTGATTAAATCAATCAATTAATCAATCAGATTCATGGAGAAAATATATTGACATGTTTTTACCACAGGAACATTTTCAGGACTGTTTTATGGATCAATGTTTCGTCCTGTCATAGGTATTAGAATATCTCTGACCAATCAGAGCAGTCGATCTTAAAACAGGTGACAGAGAGGCAGCAGGTACAAACACCTGTCAGCAGTTAGCTAACGCCTGAGGATGATGTCAGCGGTCACACCTGTGTGTCTGCACGTTAATGTTGCTGCTCCTCAGCTTCCTGTTCACCTCTCAGGTCAGCTGACTGTTGGCTAACGGCGCCGCTTACTCAGCACCGACTGAGAGGAACGCCGTCCCAGGCGCCAGTGATACTGTGGAAACATGGCGCCAGGTCTCTCCTCAGGTCTCAGGTCTCTCCTCAGGTCTCCCCTCAGGTCTCTCAGGTCTCTCAGGTCTCTCCTCAGGTCTCAGGTCTCTCGTCAGGTCTCTCGTCAGGTCTCTCGTCAGGTCTCTCAGGTCTCTCCTCAGGTCTCTTAGGTCTCTCCTCAGGTCTCAGGTCTCTCCTCAGGTCTCTCAGGTCTCTCCTCAGGTCTCTCAGGTCTCTCCTCAGGTCTCAGGTCTCTCCTCAGGTCTCAGGTCTCTCGTCAGGTCTCTCGTCAGGTCTCTCAGGTCTCTCCTCAGGTCTCTCCTCAGGTCTCAGGTCTCTCCTCAGGTCTCTCAGGTCTCTCCTCAGGTCTCCCTTCAGGTCTCTCCTCAGGTATCTCCTCAGGTCTCCCCTCAGGTCTCCTCTCAGGTCTCTCCTCAGGTCTCTCCCCAGGTCTCTCCCCAGGTCTCCCCTCAGGTATCTCCTCAGGTCTCCCCTCAGGTATCTCCTCAGGTCTCTCCTCAGGTCTCAGGTCTCTCCTCAGGTCTCTCAGGTCTCTCCTCAGGTCTCTCAGGTCTCTCCTCAGGTATCTCCTCAGGTCTCAGGTCTCTCCTCAGGTCTCTCCTCAGGTCTCCCCTCAGGTCTCCCCTCAGGTCTCAGGTCTCCCCTCAGGTATCTCCTCAGGTCTCTCCTCAGGTCTCCCCTCAGGTATCTCCTCAGGTCTCAGGTCTCTCCTCAGCTATCTCCTCAGGTCTCCCCTCAGGTCTCTCCTCAGGTCTCTCAGGTCTCTCCTCAGGTCTCTTAGGTCTCTCCTCAGGTATCTCCTCAGGTCTCAGGTCTCTCCTCAGGTCTCTCCTCAGGTCTCCCCTCAGGTATCTCCTCAGGTCTCTCAGGTCTCTCCTCAGGTATCTCCTCAGGTCTCCCCTCAGGTCTCTCCTCAGGTCTCTCCTCAGGTCTCAGGTCTCTCCTCAGGTCTCTCCTCAGGTCTCAGGTCTCTCCTCAGGTCTCCCCTCAGGTCTCTCCTCAGGTCTCTCAGGTCTCTCCTCAGGTCTCTCCTCAGGTCTCTCCTCAGGTCTCTCCTCAGGTCTCTCCTCAGGTATCTCCTCAGGTCTCTCCTCAGGTCTCAGGTCTCCCCTCAGGTCTCTCCCCAGGTCTCTCAGGTCTCCCCTCAGGTCTCTCCTCAGGTCTCTCCTCAGGTCTCTCCCCAGGTCTCTCAGGTCTCTCCTCAGGTCTCTCCTCAGGTATCTCCTCAGGTCTCCCCTCAGGTCTCTCCTCAGGTCTCAGGTCTCCCCTCAGGTCTCTCCCCAGGTCTCTCAGGTCTCCCCTCAGGTCTCTCCTCAGGTCTCCCCTCAGGTCTCTCAGGTCTCTCCTCAGGTCTCTCCTCAGGTCTCTCAGGTCTCTCCTCAGGTATCTCCTCAGGTCCCAGGTCTCTCCTCAGGTCTCTCCTCAGGTATCTCCTCAGGTCTCTCAGGTCTCTCCTCAAGTCTCTCCTCAGGTATCTCCTCAGGTATCTCCTCAGGTCTCAGGTCTCTCCTCAGGTCTCTCCTCAGGTCTCAGGTCTCCCCTCAGGTCTCTCCCCAGGTCTCTCAGGTCTCCCCTCAGGTCTCTCCTCAGGTCTCTCCTCAGGTCTCTCAGGTCTCTCCTCAGGTCTCTCCTCAGGTCTCTCAGGTCTCTCCTCAGGTATCTCCTCAGGTCCCAGGTCTCTCCTCAGGTCTCTCCTCAGGTCTCTCAGGTCTCTCCTCAAGTCTCTCCTCAGGTATCTCCTCAGGTATCTCCTCAGGTCCCAGGTCTCTCCTCAGGTCTCTCCTCAGGTCTCTCCTCAGGTCTCTCAGGTCTCTCCTCAAGTCTCTCCTCAGGTCTCTCCTCAGGTATCTCCTCAGGTCTCAGGTCTCTCCTCAGGTCTCAGGTCTCTCCTCAGGTCTCTCCTCAGGTATCTCCTCAGGTATCTCCTCAGGTCTCAGGTCTCTCCTCAGGTCTCTCCTCAGGTCTCTCCTCAGGTCTCTCCTCAGGTATCTCCTCAGGTCTCAGGTCTCTCCTCAGGTCTCAGGTCTCTCCTCAGGTCTCTCCTCAGGTATCTCCTCAGGTATCTCCTCAGGTCTCAGGTCTCTCCTCAGGTCTCAGGTCTCTCCTCAGGTATCTCCTCAGGTATCTCCTCAGGTCTCAGGTATCTCCTCAGGTCTCAGGTCTCTCCTCAGGTATCTCCTCAGGTCTCAGGTCTCTCCTCAGGTCTCTCCTCAGGTCTCTCAGGTCTCCCCTCAGGTATCTCCTCAGGTCTCTCCTCAGGTATCTCCTCAGGTCTCAGGTCTCTCCTCAGGTCTCTCAGGTCTCCCCTCAGGTCTCTCCTCAGGTCTCTCAGGTCTCTCCTCAGGTCTCTCCTCAGGTATCTCCTCAGGTCTCTCCTCAGGTCTCTCAGGTCTCCCCTCAGGTATCTCCTCAGGTCTCAGGTCTCTCCTCAGGTATCTCCTCAGGTGTCAGGTCTCTCCTCAGGTCACCTGGTGAGTAAAGCAGCTTCACTTTTAGTCACAGTGTCTTCATCTCGTGTGTCATCACCACTGACTGTATTTAAAGATGGACGACGCATCTCTGAAAAAAATGAAGCCAAAACATCCTGATACAGCCGCCGAATATTGTTATATATTCACAGAAAGTTTATTAACATCCGATGGAGACAGGAAGTCCCCGTCCCACCCTCTGTTAAAGAGAGATGGACAATTAAAGACCCAACAACAGAGTTTATTATAGAGTATTGATTATTAGAGATGATTATCGATAATTACATTATAACCGAGACAGTGTGCAGACGTGCCCTTCACACAGGTGACACGAAACAAACACACCTCGTTCATCAGTGAGAGTAACTCAGGTCACATGACTCCACGTCAGCCATCAGACTGATCAATAACAGACAGTGTCTGTTATTGATCAGTCTGAACATCAATCAGTCACTAATCACTCAATCAGAGGTCACTGCTGTGCTGTAAAACAAAAACACTCGTTACATTTTCATTATTTGAATGATTTATAATAAAGTTTGAACAGTTTGAATTATTAATAAATAAACAGAGACAACAGGAAGTGAAAAAGAAACAATAAAAACATTTTATTGATCATATTTATCAGATATTTTAAAACCTGTTTTCATCTTTTGTTTCTTCTTCTGGATTTTATAATGAATCAGATTCTTCACTGATCTTCAGTGAAACAAACAGAAACAGATGATTTGATCAGAAACAAAGAGACAGAGACTTCCTGTCTGTCCTGCAGAGGGCGCCGTGGTCTCACATCTCTACAGAGAGATGGCGACATAAAGAGACAGGAGGAGGAGGAGGAGGAGGAGACATAAAGGGGTTCAGAGGAGGCGTTTGGTTTCAGAGGATTTTACAGATTGAAGTGATTCAGTCGACACACAAAGGAGACGCTGCTGCTTCATTCATTCATGTATTCATTTATTCATGTCTGCATCAGAGCGTGTGACCCTGTGAGGAGTGAGATGTCTGTCTGCAGGATCTCTGTTCTCTCAGGTAAGACCTTTAATATCTAATATCAAATGTGAAACAGTGAATCACATGAAGACGAAGCCTCGTTTAACAGTCTGATCTGATGAACTGATGAAGGGATGAAGTGATGAGCTCAGTCTGAAGGGATGAACTGATGAAGGGATGAGCTCAGTCTGATGAAGTGTCTGTGAGCTTCAGACTCTGGTGACATGTTGGTTTATAATTTCTCTTCATGTTCAGCGTCGTCCTGAGACACAAAACGTGTTTCACAGTTTATTCTGACGGTGAAACAATCAGATCAAATTAAAATATTTTATTGTGAACATTTAAAAAGTGATAAAATAGATAACCACATATATGTGTAAACAAACAAACAAACAAACAGGAACAGATCCACATTAAGCAACATAAATAAAAAGCAACTGTTGCTGTTAATCAATCATCAATCAAACCAAAGAGTTGATCAGAGACGGAGGGTGAGCACAGTGATCACAGCTCAGTGTGTCAGTATTGATTATAGATCAGAGAGAAGATGAGGTGACTCCAGGAGGGGTCACGACCTGCAGGCTGAGAAACACTGAGCTGTGTGTGTGTGTGTGTGTTATCTGAAATAATATATTCAGATATAACTCTGTTATCGCCAACATTTGGATCAATAACTGTAATTTAATTACATGTAACTAGTTACAGTTACATTCATTTGTAATTTAATCACCTAACTCAGAACTGTGAGTCTGACGCTCTGATTAACAGACTGACACTGAACTCACCTCTGGATTTATAATTAATAATTATCTATAATTATTCTAATTATCTGTTACTATTTAACTGCTGCAGTATTCTTCAGTTTGCCTCTTAATTATCTTTATTATATTTCTCATGTTTATTCTGACTCTTTGTCGTGAACATTACAACAGAATACATATATATAACATTAGTTGATTCAGAGTTTAAAGCAGCTCATATCTGTATAACTGACACACTCACACTCAGCACAGTGAAGACATATTTAAGTGCCACTGAAGTTAAGGTTTTTGGCTCAGAATATGAGAAAAGGATAACGGCCTTTTTACCATCTTTACCAAGAGTGTCTCTGCGTTAGTTTGGTGCTACAGTATTTACACTGAATCATTCAGCATAACGTTTGCCAACCTTTGTTATCTCTGCCATTACAGATAAGTTAATGAAGCTAAGCTCCAGAAGTTAACGTTAGCTTAACTAGAGCCCTTTGGACAACAGCTAACAATGATGTACCATCACCAAAGTACAAAACTAGAACAAAATAGGCTAATGAACTCCCAGCAAACAAGGTGACATGATGAACAACGCAGCTAGGAGCTAACGTTAGGCTAACTTTAGCTAACGTTAGCTAGAGATGTTAAAGATAACTTTATATTTCTTTCCAGCAAAGTGACAATATGTTGCCTCAAACACAATGTTGACTTACCTTAGAACAGATGTAGACATCATTGTTAATCTTATTCACGTTGAGTTGATGTTGTGGTCTAACGTTACCACACAACTTTATCCAAAGGAGACACTTTTCTCGCTTGAGATGTGGTTTAAAGTGTAAAAATACAACTGGTCGCCCAGCCTCTCAGGATACCTTGTGTCAGAGTTGCATGTACCCCATGCACACCGTTTGACCATTTTTAAACTTCAAATCTCAGAAAAAGCTCATAAAACCCAACAAACTGACTTTCTGTAATGCATTTCAATGGACGTCCAGGCAGAGAATGTCCCAGTGTATGGGAATGGCTATACGCACTGTGATTGGCTCATCGCGTTTGAGGGCGGGGCTTAGCCATAGGTCAATTCTCTGTTCTTTATAACTGATCAGTTTACAATCCAGGATCAATAAAGTTTCTCTGACTCTGTAGCTAGTTTCTCCTGAACACTGGACTTCACCTCGTCTTCTCTGCCTTATGTTCTATCAGTTGTATATAAATAACTTTATTTATAATCAGCTTTCATACACAGAATAAAGTGTTTAAGGATTCGGCAGCAGAGACAAACAGATCAAACCTGACAGTTACACTCATTCAAGGACAATAATAACCGTCCATGTGGAGACTAGAACAGACAGATTATGGGCTGTGTTATGAAGACATGTTTGGAGTCATCATTTCAAGCTGAGCAGCAGCTCAGATGTTTTATAGAGACGTCAGGAGCAGCTGAGGACCATCTTAGAGTTCCAGAGGGTGAGAGGCTGTCAGGAGCTCAGACACCTGCTGATCAAAACCCCCCAAATTATTAAAACTGAAAGTGAAACTGATCCGAACATAAGTTAAAAGAGTGAAGCTGCTGAGGAAACTGAACTGAAACTGAAAATATTATAATTAAAATCAAACTAATAAAAATATAGAACTGTAAAAACTCTGCTGTCGTTCAGTCAGACCAACAGGAGGAAGTGGAGACTCTGTCACGGACTACTTTCAGTGGCGGATTAATCCACACTGTATGAATGGACACGTTTCTGTCCTGTCCTGGTCTGTCATGTCCTGTCCTGGTCTGGTCTGGTCTGTCATGTCCTGTCCTGTCCTGTCCTGTCCTGTCCTGGTCTGGTCTGTCATGTCCTGTCCTGTCCTGTCCTGGTCTGGTCTGGTCTGGTCTGTCCTGTCCTGGTCCGGTCTGGTCTGGTCTGGTCTGTCCTGTCCTGGTCTGGTCTGTCCTGTCCTGGTCTGTCATGTCCTGTCCTGGTCTGGTCTGGTCTGTCCTGGTCTGGTCTGGTCTGTCCTGTCCTGGTCCGGTCTGGTCTGGTCTGTCATGTCCTGTCCTGGTCTGGTCTGTCCTGTCCTGGTCTGGTCTGGTCTGTCATGTCCTGTCCTGGTCCGGTCTGGTCTGGTCTGTCCTGTCCTGGTCTGGTCTGTCCTGTCCTGTCCTGTCCTGTCCTGTCCTGTCCTGGTCTGGTCTGGTCGGGTCTGATCGGGTCTGGTCTGGTCTGATCTGATCTGATCTGGTCTGGTCTGGTCGGGTTGGGTCGGGTCAGGTCTGGTCCGATCTGGTCTGGTCTGGTCTGGTCGGATCTGGTCTGGTCTGGCATGGCATGGTCTGGTCTGTCCTGACCTGATCTGGTCTGGTCTGGTCTGGTCTGTTATGGTCTGGTCTGGTCTGTCCTGTCCTGTCCTGTCCTGGTCTGGTCTGGTCTGGTCTGGTCTCTCCTGGTCTGTCATGTCCTGTCCTGGTCTGTCCTGGTCTGGTCTGGTCTGGTCAGCCCTGGTCTGCCATGTCCTGTCCTGGTCTGGTCTGCCCTGGTCTGTTATGTCCTGTCATGGTCTGGTCTGGTCAGCCCTGGTCTGCCATGTCCTGTCCTGTCCTGGTCTGGTCTGGTCTGGTCTGGTCTGGTCTGTCCTGGTCTGGTCTGGTCTGGTCTGGCATGGCATGGCATGGCATGGCATGGTCTGTCCTGACCTGATCTGATCTGATCTGATCTGGTCTGGTCTGATCTGATCTGGTCTGATCTGGTCTGGTCTGGTCTGGCATGGTCTGGTCTGTCCTGACCTGATCTGGTCTGTCCTGACCTGGTCTGGTCTGGTCTGTCCTGACCTGATCTGGTCTGGTCTGGTTCCTGCTCCTACTTTTAAACTGTTCAGATCTTTTCCACTAAAACAAACTGGTTCAGAACTGGAGACGTCGTTTCTCACCTGGAACCAAAAACATCAGGTTCACTTTGACCTGTGAACTGTGATGTCATCAGTGGGCGTGTCTTATTCTCCAGGTTAGTAACGTTAAGTAAGAACTCCTCAGAACAGAGAGCGTACAGTGTTCTCCTTAAAGGGGAACTAATGTTGTTTTCACCCTGGGCCCTATGTTCAGATCTGCTTTTGTCTAAATGAGTGATAGGATGTTCAATATGTGACATGTCTCCAGTACGAAGCTAGGGCTGACCTGCCTGCAGCTATATTAAATAATAGGGCACTCAGACAGCGTCAAACAACGTCAAAATACGTCCACTAAAAGTGCATTTTTTTCACACAGATAGGCTCGGATTGTTAGTATAATTATCTGACAACATAACGGAAAGGAGAAATGAACGTGTGTGTTTACCTTTAGCTGGATTCAGACATGTTCCTCTGCCTGTTGCTGCTCCCTCTCTCTCCTCGTCCGCTCTTCAGTTTCGATGAGCTCTGCGTCCGTGTGCGTCCGTGTACTCCGTGTTCAAATAAATACGGGCGCTCATCACATTCAAATGGCTCATCCAGATCCAGCTGGTCAAAATCAGGTACAAATTCAGCCAGGACTACTCCAAACAGAGGAACTCCTGGCGTTTGTAAGGTCACTCCAGCGGTAACTTCCTGCAACAACTCAAATCTCGACAACAAACATGTCCGAATTTTTACCCGATTTTGACCAACTGGATCTGGATGAGCCGTTTGAATTTGATGAGCGCCCGTATTTATTTGAATGCAGATCAAATAATAATCAACAATCAGTCACTTGGCTATGACTGTTTACTTCTGTTAAGCCACGCCCTCTGTCGATGTCACGTCCTTGATCACAGCGGTAACACCAAAGTTCCAGGAATCATGAACAGAAGGTTGCACAAAACAAAACGCCTTAAGTTAAGATTTCCTTAAAGTCTGGGTGAAGGTTTCCTCAAAATAAAATCAGTTGCACAAAACACCCTTAAGCCTTCCCCTTAAGGTTTCCTAAAAATGTTCCCTTAAGTATTTAAGGTTTTCTCCTTATCTTGGTCTTAAGGAATCATTACACAAAAGACCTTAGCAACCAAAGCAAGGTAAAAAAAAACAAACAAAAAACAAGAACCCTTAAGGTCCCTCAGACTGTCTTAACTCCAACACGAGTTTAAGGAGCTAAATGAGAGTTCTGAGACCAGGAGACACGTCTGATGTCACAGGAAGAAGAGAACTCTGAGGATAATTCAGCTCCTCATCAATCAACACTGAAGGAATTCTGACCAGGAGAAGTTTCAGATGTGAACATGCGATAGTGGTGTTGATGATGTCACTGATGATGCGTTCACAGCAGACGGAGCTCTAGAAGTGTTACAAATTATTCATCACCTGAAACAGGAAGTGAAAACTCTTCAAGAGCAGCAGGTTGATCAGTGGATGTTTGTTTGTTAGTTAATGTTGTTGTTTACCTCCCCAGCTGTGCTGCTGATGTCATCGTGGTGCGTTCAGGGTCTGCGTGTGGACATGTTTCCCAGAAGGCCTCTGTTCAGACTGGGCGAGCGTCAGCAGCTGGAGTGTCGGGTCCAAGACTGTCCCACAATGCCAAGCATGTCCTGGTCTCTGATGGGGGACCGACCGCTGACGGCCTCCATCAGCACCAACAGAAGCCGCTCCGTGGTGACCTTTGACCCCGTCATGATGGAGCACGAAGGAGCTCTGCTGTGTCGAGTCAACTGTGGAGGAGACCAGAGGCAGGCCACCACGCCTGTGCACGTTTACTGTGAGTACACACATGCACTGTACATGTACCTGGACCGCAGGGCAGTGTCAGCGTGATGATGTCATCGTTCTCTTCCTGCTCCAGCCTTCCCATCAGCCCCTTTGATCACAGGCCAGGACCGCCTACATCTGGGGGCGGAGTCTGTCCTCACCTGTCAGGTGTCTGATGTTTACCCCGCCGAGCTGCTGACCGTCAGCTGGCTACAAGGAGATGTTGTCCTGCAGAGAATTGTTGGAGACGCTGGATCGCTCTCGGTGCGGTCTGAGTACAGGTTCACGCCTCAGGATCAGGACTCTGGAGGAAACATCAGCTGCAGCGCTACGCTGGACCTGCAGGACCTGCCAGCTGAGGACAGGACCAGAGACACCACCGTTCCCCTAAACCTGCTCTGTGAGTCCTTTAGTCCTCTATAGGTCAGTCCTCTGTAGGTCAGTCCTCTAGTTCTCCAGTCCCTTGTAGGTCAGTCCTCTAGTTCTCCAGTCCTCTGTAGGTCAGTCCTCTGTAGGTCAGTTAGGATAGACCAAATTTTCGCAATATTACGCAGATGAAAAAATGCAGTCCGTGAGGTTTGTTTTAAATGAGAATTAAAAGACAAATCTTGATCAAATATTACTCCGAGGTTTCTTACGGTAGTGCTAGAGGCCAGAGCAATGCCATCTAGAGAAACTATGTCATCAGATAAAGAGTCTCTGAGTTGTTTGGGGCCAAGAACAATAACTTCAGTTTTGTCTGAATTTAACATCAGGAAATTGGTGCTCATCCAAGTTTTTATGTCTTTAAGGCAGTTATGGAGTTTAGTTAATTGATTACTTTCTTCTGGCTTCATCGATAAATACAACTGAGTATCATCCGCATAACAATGGAAATTTATAGAGTGATTTCTAATGATGTTACCTAAAGGAAGCATATATAGAGTAAATAGGATTGGTCCGAGCACAGAACCTTGCGGAACTCCAAAACAAACTTTGGTACGTAAGGACGATTCATTATGAACGTGAACAAACTGAAAACAATCAGATAAATAAGATTTAAACCAGCTTAGTGCAGAACCTTTTAGGCCAATTAAATGTTCTGAGCATCTTCATTAGTCTGATGCATCCTCTTCCCTCTCTTCCTCCTCCTCTTCCTGTTCCTCCTCCTCAGATGCTCCTGTTGTCACGGCGATATCAGACTCCGTGTTGGTGATGGCCGGCTCTCCGCTCACACTCAGCTGCTCTGCGAAAGGAAACCCAGAGCCGACAATCACCTGGAGCTTCAGAGCTGCAGACAACCAGTCTGAGTGGAGGCGTGGAGGTCATATGGTGGTCATGTGGGCGGTGACTCTGTCTGATGCTGGATGGTACGACTGTGAGGCGTGGAACAGCGAGGGGAACCAGACCGCCGGGCTGCAGGTCA
Organism: Epinephelus fuscoguttatus; assembly: GCF_011397635.1. Lineage (NCBI taxonomy): Eukaryota > Metazoa > Chordata > Actinopteri > Perciformes > Serranidae > Epinephelus > Epinephelus fuscoguttatus. The sequence goes on along the minus strand of NC_064761.1, from coordinate 45,367,488 downwards.
CGGTTCACGGTGAGTGTGAAGCCCCTATTTCATTCACTCCCTCTGTAGCTGCTGAGCTCCACACTGACACACCTGTCGGCTCCTCCCACAGCTCCGCCCACCAACACCTCCCTCTTGGTGAGTCCAGGTGAGCAGGTGATGGAGGGTCAGCAGGTGACCTTTACCTGCCACTCAGACGGAGCTCCGCCCCCTACACTGGTACTGAGGAGGGATGGGGCGGAGCTTCAGAGGACTGACACCGCCTCCTCCTCGTCGGTCTCCTTCAGCCTCTCCTCCGCCCATCTGGAAGACTCCGCCCACTACCAGTGTGAAGCCTCCAACCAATATGGGTCCCAGCTGGGCACCAGCTCTGTCACTGTCACAGGTACTGGTTCCACTGGTTTCACTGGTCCCAGTTGTTTCACACTCATCTGTTCTGGATAAAATAACTTTGTTTGATTTTGATTTTATTTTGAAGGTTAGATTTCTGTTAGTTTTATTCTGAAGCTCAAACTTCCTGTTTTAAAGGTCCAGTGTGTCAGATTCAGTGGCGTCTGTCAGTGAGGATTACAGATTACAGATTACAGATTACAACCAGATGAAACTTCTCCTGGTCAGAATTCCTTCAGTGTTGATTGTTGAGGAGCTGAATTATCCACAGAGTCTCTTCCTCTCAGAACAAACAGAGCAGCTGATTGACACCAGGAAACACTCAGAACAAACAGGTTCAGGTTATAAACCAGTGTTTCTCTGTCACTGCTGATTATGAACACATGAATGTCCCCACATAGAGTCAGTGTTTGGTTTGTCCGTTCTGGGCTACTGTAGAAACGTGGCGGTGCAACATGGTGATCTCTGTAGACGAGGACCTGCTCCCTGTGTAGATATAAACAGCTCATTCTGAGATAACGAAAATACAACCATTCTGATTTTGAGCTGATTAAACATCTGGCTAAGGCCCCTGTCCGTGAGCTCTTCAACTCCCACCTCTGGAAGAGTTTCTCATGCATCCCAGGGGGTTGGGGACATGGAGTCTGAGTGGTCCATGTTCAAAGCCTCCATTGTGGAGGCGGCTGCTAAAAGTTGTGGTCAGAAGGTTGTTGGTGCCTGTCATGGTGGCAACCTGAGAACCTGCTGGTGGACACCAGCAGTGAGGGAGACCATCAATTCAATTCAATTCAATTTTATTTATAAAGCCCAATATCACAAATCACAATTTGCCTCACAGGGCTTTACAGCATACGACATCCCTCTGTCCTTAAGACCCTCACAGCTGATCAGGAAAAACTCCCCAAAAAACCCTTTAACGGGGAAAAAACGGTAGAAACCTCAGGAAGAGCAACTGAGGAGGGATCCCTCTTCCAGGACGGACAGACGTGCAATAGATGTCGTACAGAACAGATCAACATGATAAATTAACAGTAATCCACATGACACAGAGAGAGAGAGAGAGAGAGAGAGAGAGAGAGAGAGAGAGAGAGAGAGATGCAGGTAATGACAGTAGCTTACAACAACATTAATGAAAGTAATAATATTATAGTTATAGTTCTGGCTACTGCGGTACAATATGTTGAAAGTATGTATTAATATCTGGCAGTATACATGTGTGACAATAGTCATATGTGTATAATAACAGTAGAAGTATGACTAATGACTAATGATGGCAGCAGCAGCAGGAGGCATCTGGCAGGACCACGGCAGCAGCACAAACACACACGTCACGCTGTCCAGGCACCGCTGTGATATGAGTTAATCTGAGAGACAGTGGAGCACAAAGGCTCCGGAGAAGAAGCCGAGTTAGTGACATCCAGAATGGCCGAGTTAGCAAGATGCAGTAATAGAATACGAGAGAGAGAGAGAGAGAGAGAGAGAGAGAGAGAAGGAGAGAAGGTGCCCGGTGTATTATAGGGGGGTCCTCCAGCAGACTAGGCCTAAGTCAGTTTAACTAGGGCTGGTACAGGGCAAGCCTGAGCCAGCCCTAACTATAAGCTTTATCAAAGAGGAAAGTCTTAAGTCTAGTCTTAAATGTGGAGACGGTGTCTGCCTCCGGACCGTAACAGGAAGATGATTCCACAGGAGAGGAGCCTGATAGCTGAAGGCTCTGGCTCCTGATCTACTTTTTGGAGACTTTAGGGACCATGAGTAACCCCATGCTCTCAGAGCGCAGTGTTCTGTGTGGATAATATGGCACTATGAGCTCTAAGATATGACGGAGCTTGACCATTTAGAGCTTTATAAGTTAACAGTAGATTTTAATTCAATTCTGGATTTTACAGGAGCCAGTGCAGAGAAGCTAAAACAGGAGAAATATGATCTCGTTTCTTAGTTCCTGTTAGTACACGTGCTGCTGCATTCTGAATTAGCTGGAGAGTTTTTAAGGACTTACTAGAGCTACCTGATAATAGAGAGTTACAGTAATCCAGCCTTGAGGTAACAAAAGTGTGGACCAATTTTTCTGCATCTTTTCGGGTCAGGATAGGCCTAATTTTCGCAATATTACGCAGATGAAAAAATGCAGTCCGTGAGGTTTGTTTTAAATGAGAATTAAAAGACAAATCTTGATCAAATGTTACTCCGAGGTTTCTTACGGTAGTGCTAGAGGCCAGAGCAATGCCATCTAGAGAAACTATGTCATCAGATAAAGAGTCTCTGAGTTGTTTGGGGCCAAGAACAATAACTTCAGTTTTGTCTGAATTTAACATCAGGAAATTGGTGCTCATCCAGGTTTTTATGTCTTTAAGGCAGTTATGGAGTTTAGTTAATTGATTACTTTCTTCTGGCTTCATCGATAAATACAACTGAGTATCATCCGCATAACAATGGAAATTTACAGAGTGATTTCTAATGATGTTACCTAAAGGAAGCATATATAGAGTAAACAGGATTGGTCCAAGCATAGAACCTTGCGGAACTCCAAAACAAACTTTGGTACGTAAGGATGATTCATTATGAACGTGAACAAACTGAAAACGATCAGATAAATAAGATTTAAACCAGCTCAGTGCAGAACCTTTTAGGCCAATTAAGTGATCCAGTCTCTGCAGCAGAATTTGATGGTCAATTGTGTCAAACGCACTAAGATCTAATAAAACAAGTACAGAGACAAGTCCTTTGTCTGAAGCAATCAAAAGGTCATTTGTAATTTTAACTAGTGCTGTCTCAGTGCTATGATGCACTCTAAATCCTGACTGAAATTCCTCAAATAGATTATTATCATGGAGAAAATCACACAGCTGGTCTGCGACTACTTTCTCAAGGATCTTTGACATAAAGGGAAGATTAGATATTGGTCTATAGTTGGCTAACACCTCTGGATCCAGGGTGGGCTTTTTAGTAGAGGTTTAATTACAGCTACCTTAAAAGACTGTGGTACATACCCTGTTAACAAAGATATATTGATCATGTGTAATATGTACATGTTAACTAAAGGAAAAACTTACTTAAGTAGCCTAGTTGGGATGGGGTCTAAGAGACACATTGATGAAGAAAAGCAATCTAAATATATATATTTCAGGTCTTACAGCTGTGTTTGAGGGCAGATAGGTACTGTCTGAGGACAAGAGGTCATGAATTTTACCTCTAATAGTTAGAATTTTGTCATTAAAAAGCTCATAAAATCACTGCTGCTAAAGTCTAAAGGAATACAAGGCTCATTAGGTTGACTTTCTGTCAGCCTGGCTACAGTGCAGAAAAGAAACCTGGGATTGTTTATTTTCTTCTATTAATGATGAGTAATAGTTTGCTCTGGCATTACGGAGGCCCCTCTTATAAGTTTTGAGACTGTCTGCCCAGATTAAACGAGATTCTTCCAGTTTGGTTAATCGCCAATTCCTTTCAAATTTTCACGATATTTGTTTTAACTTACGGGTTTGAGAGTTATACCAAGGAGCGAACTTTCTTTGCTTTTTTTAACTTCTTTTTAAGAGGAGCTACAGAGTCAAGTGTTGTTCACAGCGAGCCTACGGCGCTATCGACAAAATGATCAAAGTCGGTACAGGAAACCTCTGTTACTGAGGGACTTGGTATTGAATTTAATGACGGAGTAATCTTTTCCTTAAATTTTGCGACAGCACTATCTGATAAACATCTAGTCTAGTAACTGTTGCTGAGTGGCGTGTAATCGAGTAAAGACATCAAAAGTACTCAGATACTGATCCGAGAGCGCGGGATTCTGTGGAAAGACTGTTAGGTAATCAATTTCAAGTCCATACGTCAGAACTAGATCGAGGGTATGGTTAAAACAGTGAGTGGGTTCATGTACACCCTGACTGAAGACAATGGATTCTAATAATTAGATTAACGCTTAAGCCATTGAGTCATTATCAACGTCGACATGAATGTTAAAATCGCCTACAATAATAAATTTATCTGATTTAAGAACTAAACTGGATAAAAACTCTGAGAATTCAGATACAAATTCAGAATACGGGCCAGGAGCATGGTACACTATAACAAGTAAAAGTGGCTGCGGGGTTTTCCAGGTCGGATGTAAAAGACTAAGAACGAGGCTTTCAAATGAATTATAATCTAGTTTAGGTTTAGGGCTGATTAACAGACTAGAGTTAAAAATGGCTGCAACTCCCCCTCCTCGGCCGCTGCCTCGAGGAATGTGGGTATTATTATGACTGGGAGGAGTGGACTCATTTAGACTAACATATTCATCTGGACACAGCCAGGTTTCAGTGAGACTGAGTAAATCAATATGATTATCTGATATTAATTCGTTTACTAACACTGCTTTAGACGATAGAGACCTGATATTCAACAGTCCGCATTTAATTCTATTGTTTTGTCTTTCTGTCACAGAAGAGGTTTTAATTTTTATGAGGTTGTTATGCACAACTCCTCTTTGTTTAATTTTAGATTTAAATAATTTAGGTGGTCGGGGGACAGACTGAAGAAAGAGGCCTTTCAGGTCTGGCTGACCCAGGGGTCTCCTGAAGAAGTAGAGAGGTACTGGGTAGCCAGATGGGCTGCATCTGTGGTGGTCGCCAAAACAAAACCTGGATGTGAGAGGAGTTCAGAGAGACGACAGAGCCTCAGGATGGGAAAGTATGGCCTGTCTCAGGCTGTGTTCAGCAGAGAAGAACTGCTGACCCAGACTGGGGATACTGTTGAGCAGTGGGAAGAGCACTTTGAGGAACTCCTGAACCCGGCTATCGTGTCCTCCATGGAGGAGGCAGAGTCTAAAGAGTCGGGGGAACTCTCGTCCATATCCCTGACAGAGGTCTCTGAGGTAGTCAGAAAGCACCTCAGCACAAGACTCCATGTGTGGATGAGATTCACCCTGAGATGCTGAAGGCTCTGGACACTGTTGGGCTTTCTTGGTTGACACACCTTTTCAGTGTCACATGGAGGTCTGGTACAGTGACTGTGGAGTGACAGACCGGGGTGCGGGTTCCCGTTTTTAAAGAACAGGACCACATGGTGTGCTCCAGTTACCAGTAATCTGTTGGACCTCAGATTCAGGAGGAGCAGCGTGGAGTCCGTCCTATCTGTGGGACAGTGGAGCCCATCTGGTCTACATGTGCTTTGTGGACTTGGAGAAAGTTATGACCATGTCCACTGGGGAGACCTGTTGGGGGTACTGCAGGAATACTGGGTACCAGGGTCGCTGCTAAGAGCCATCCAGTCCTTGTAAAAGCAAAGTGAGAGCTGTGTCTGAATACTTGGCATAAAGTCAGACACGTTCTCGGTGGGTGGTGTTCCTCCATCAGGGTTGTCCCTTGTCTCTGCTGCTGTTTGTGATATCCATGGACGGGATTTCGAGGTGCAGCCATAGGGAGGAAAGGGTCCGGTTTAGGGACCTCAGAATTGCATCTCTGCTTTTCACAGATGATGTGGTTCTGTTGGCTTCATCACACCGTGACCTCCAGCATGACCTGGGGCGGTCTGCAGCTGAGTGTGAAGTGGTTGGGATGAGAGTCTCCAAATCTGAGGTCATGGTTCTCCACTGGAGAACGATGGATTGTTCCCTCTGGGTTGGGAGAGAGTTACTGATCCAAAGAGAAGGAGCTCAGGTATGTCTGGGTCTTGTTCACAGTGAGTGTGGGATGGATCAGCAGTTTGGTGTGGCGTCTGCAGTGATGAAAGTAATGCACTGGATGAAGAGGTAGCTGAGCCAGAAGGCAAAACTTTCCATTTCCTGGTCCAGCTCTGGGTAGTGACTGAAAGAATGAGGTCACAGATACAAGCGGCTGAAATGAGTTTCCTCTGTAGGGTGTCTGGGCTCAGCCTTAGAGATAGGGGGAGGAGTCAGACATCTGGAGGGAGCTCGGAGTAGAGCCGCTGCTCCTTCATGTTGAGGTGGTTCAACATCTGATCAGGATCCTCCTGGTCCAGCTGGTAGGAGGCCCCGGGGCAGACCCAGAACACACTGGAGGGATTACTGATCTCATCTGGTCTGGGAACACCTCGGGGTCCTCCAGGAGGAGCTGGAAAGTGTTGCTGAGGAGAGGGACGTCTGGAGGACTTTGCTCAGCCTGCGGCCCCTGAGACCCAGCCCTGGATCAGAGGATGAAGATAGACTGATGGTTTTTCTTTAAAGAAAACATAGTTATGATGGCTGCCATGGCGTGAGTGTGTGTTACAAGCTGCAGTCTGCTGGCTCAACTATTTGTCTACTGAGGCTTCTGTAATATATGTTTCCACTCCAAACACGTTTGGTGTTAATGAACTACTTGCGGTGAATTAAGAAAAGTAAACTAAAGCTGCCTTTAACACCTAACCAACGAGTTATTTGACCCTTCTCTTTGCGTGAGCGGAAAGCCTGCTGGCCTTACAATGGGTGACGAGCCAATTACTCTCCAAAGCATCTTGGATAAGATGCAGCAAATGCAGCTCGACATGATTTCACACATGGATACTAAAATTGATCCACTTGGAGCCAGATTGACCAAAATTGATAACTCACTTCATATGCTTGGAGAGCAGGTCATCGAGATTGAGCAGAGAGTAAGCTCAAATGAGGATGATATATCAGACCTGGTCAAGCGCGTTAAAGTGCTGGAAAAGGAGAACACTGACCTGAAATCACAGTCTGAGGACACTGAGAACCGCAGCAGACGCTCCAACCTGCGCTTCATCGGCATTCCTGAGAGGGCCGAGGCTAATGACATCCTCAGCTTCATGAGACGCCTGGTTCCACAGCTTCTAGGTGAAGCGAATTTCTCCACTTCTCCTGTGATCGAGCGCTGTCATCGTACCGGTGTCAAGGACAACTCCAGAGCCAAGGGTCCCAGGCCGATCTTGGTTAAGTTCCACTACTTCCAGGACAAGTCAAAAATAATGAAACTATCCAGGGAGAAGACTGAGCCCCTTCAGTACGAAGGAGCCCGAGTTTATATCTACCCGGACTTCTCTGCTGCTCTGGTCCAGAGACGCCGGGGGTTTGATGAGGCTAAGAAAAAGCTACGCGACAGGGGTATCAAATACGCCTTGATCTTTCACGCTGAGAGTTATCCATGATGGTAAGAAACATTTCTTTCACACTCCTGATGAAGCTGAGAGATTCCTTGGAGGTTTTTCCTCCATTGACTCCTCCACTGACTCTGAAATGACTGCCTAACGTTAATGAAAAGTGGCCAGTGTTAACGTTAGCAAAATACTCTGCCTGCCGATGAACTCTTCTGTTTATTTTTCTTTTCGTAATTATTTTACCGCCAGGCTGGCGCTGAGTCTTTTGTCTGTTTATGTTCCATACCGTCGATGGCATAGGCATTGTAGTGGTGGCTGCTGCTTTACTTTGTTTCGTATTTGCAACTCCGTAGCTGAACGTTGTTTGGGTGGCTGCGACTTTACTTTTGTTTGCTGTAAATGGTGTCACAATTGCCGTAAAATGGCGTAACACTATAAGATGTGATGTTCAAGGCATGTTGCTAAACTGGGAAAGGATAGATGCCGATGTAATCTACTATAGCCGGTGAATACTTTGATTGTCGAAATTATTATATTATGAAGCATCTGGAGTCTATCTCATTTTATTTTATTTTTATTATTATTTCTATCTTTGTGTGTCACCAAATGACCCCATAGAAGCCCATTACATTACATTATATATTGTTTCATTACTTTAGCATTAATAGACCTGGACCTTGTATTTTGTCATGCTCGAATTGTAATACTATACTTTCTTAAACTGACCAGGACCTCTGTTATTTCTTTTTCTTAAGCATGAGCTATGCAGACTGAGCTGTATGTTTGGTGCAGCCTGATTTTTTTTTTTTTTTTTTATTATTCTTTATCTTTTCTCTGTCCTGTCCTGTTGTGTGTGTGCGTGTGTGTGTGTGTGTGTGTGTGTGTGTGTGCGTGGTACATGCCATGGCTCTCCTGCCCTCCTTTCTCATACTCTTCCTCTGCCTCACCCTACCCAGTATCCACTTACTTACCTTTGATTCATAGTTGAACCATTGAAAGGACTGAAAATTATACACCTGAATATAAGGAGCCTTCTCCCAAAAATTGATCTGATCAGAGTCTGGGTCACTCAGTACAAACCTGATATACTTACCTTCTCTGAAACATGGCTGCATAGCAAAATTAATGATAATGAAACTGAACTAATTATATGCTATACAGAGCAGATAGAGGATGAGGTACTAGAGGATGAGGTGTGGCTATTTATGTTTCCTTGCGCTTTATCTCTGAAACTGTTACACCAAAAGTACTCCCATCTTTTTTTGAATGTCTTTTTATTGAGTTAAAACTCCATGAAAATAAACGTCTTATTATTGGTAGCATTTACAGACCTCCACCTGTTCACCCTGATTCAACCAAATATATTTTATCCACCCTCACCTCATTTGAACATTCGCATGAAATGATAATTCTAGGCGACTTCAACTCTAACTGGCTTGACCGCTCTTCATCTAATGATAAAAACCTACTCAAAAGTATACATTTAACTCAGCTGATCAATGAGCCCACCAGAGTCGATGCCAGATCGAAATCATTGCTAGACTGGATCCTTGTAACCCACCCTCATAGAATTATTGGATCTGGTGTTCTCTCTGACTGCTTCAGTGATCACTCAATCATCTTCTGTGTATGGAAAATGAAATCTCCTTGCCTTCCTCCAAAATGTATCAAAGTAAGACAAAGTAAGAATATTAATTTCGATAATTTCATTCATGATCTGATTGCAATAAACTGGGACAGATTTCAACTCATACCATATATTGAAGACGCCTGGAATTATTTTTATGCCGAAATCACACAAGTTATTGATAAACATGCCCCGTGGAGAGAAACAAAAGTCAAAGGAAAACATTTACCCTGGATCAGCTCTGATCTGATCAACCTCTTTAAACAACGGGATAGAGTCTGGAAGTGCTATAGAGTAAGCAAGGATGCTACTGATTGGGAAAAATATAGATCACTAAGGAATTTATGCAAAACCAAAACACGTAGTGCTAAATCAGACTTTTATAAAAAACAACTATCTGAAAATATCCATAACCCAAAACAGTTCTGGAAAAATATGAATAATGTCCTCAACAAATTTAACAAAAGCACCAGTAACCAGATTTGCTTTCATAATAACATTATTCAGGACCCATTAGCTATTTCTAACGTTTTTAACCAGCACTTTACATCTGCTGGTAGCTCCCATGTGTTTGACTCAACTTCAGCATATGCTTTCTCTACTAGCTCTTCCTCTAACAGTTCATTTTCTTTTCGTAAAATACTACCTGCTGAAGTTCAGCGCACAATTAATGAACTCAAGGATGATTGTGGACCTGGACCAGATGGTATTGAGATCAAATTTATTAAACTAGCAGCAAATATTCTAATGTATCCACTTTGCGATCTGTTCAATCTTTCACTTTCAACCTGTGCCCTCCCTTCTGCCTGGAAACGTGCCATAGTCACTCCACTCTATAAGGGAGGAGACCCACATAATATCAACAATTACCGTCCGATTTCTATTATTAACTCTATAGCAAAAATTTTTGAAAAAATAATTTTTAATCAACTATCACAATATATCACTGATTATAATATTTTATCACCATGCCAATCTGGTTTCAGACCCAACTTTTCAACAACTACAGCTCTGTTAAAGTTCACTAATGATGTGTATACTTCCTCTGAAAATGGCAAACCTACTGGCACAATATTCCTTGACCTAACTAAAGCATTTGACACTGTTGACCATTACTTATTACTGGATAAACTCTTTTCTGTTGGTGTCTCTCAAAATAGCTTACTCTGGTTCAACTCATATCTTCATAATAGACAACAGTGTGTACGTTTTAATGGAAATAATTCTGATTTTGCAATACTCATGAAGGGAGTACCACAAGGTTCATCCCTAGGACCACTTCTCTTTTCCATTTTCATTAATGATTTTCCAAAAATATGCTCCAATTGTCAAGTACATTTATATGCTGATGACGCCGTAATATACTCATCTAGTGTCAATAAATCTAGCATTGAAAATATTTTGCAATGTGAGTTTGCCTCAGTTCAAAGGTGGTTTTCATCAAACAAATTAATTCTGAACACAAAGAAATCATGTTGTATGTTGTTTGGTACCAGACCAGGTCTTGGTGACGCCTCAGATCTGACCATTTCTTTTACTGATGGCTCAACTCTAGCACAAGTCACCTCTTTTAAATATCTTGGCCTTTGGATTGATCCTTCACTTTCTTTTGAATGTCACATTGAATCCATCATAAACAAACGTAAAAGTCGTAACCTAGCCATACTCTACTGTTCCATAAACTGCTTTACCCTTCAGATCAGAAAAAGAATTGTCACTCAGTTATTACTTCCTATTCTGGACTATGCTGACATTGTTTATCAGAACACATCTGAAACACATCTCCAACCTCTCAATGTTATTTACAATAGTTTATGCAGATTTATTTTAAGGTGCCCATATCGAACTCATCACTGTTCCATGTATGAATCTTTGAACTGGTTACCCCTCAATAGAAGAAGACATTATCACTGGCTCCAATTTATTTTTAAATGCATTCACTTCAACTGTCCTTCTTATTTAAAACAATATTTAATCCCATTTACATCACCATACCCTCTCAGACACACCCAGCAACCTTTTTTCTTTGTTCCTAAAACTAAGAAAGAATTTGGCAGACGTGCTTTCAAATTTAAAGCCCCATCAGATTGGAACACTCTATCTAACAACATACGTTCAATCAACTCATTTCGCTTTTTTAAGAATTCCATATTTTGTCTTCTTAAAACATCATGTAACTGCTATTAAGGGTTGTGATGTATTTTACTGTGGTTGCTGATGTTGTTACCATCCGTGGTATATTAGTGCATATTACTGCTTTTGCTGTTTTGTGGACGGTGTATTAATGGTGCGATATATCATTGATGTTATTATATAGTATTGCTACTATTCATACTGATAATGTCAATATTGTTCCTGTGGCTGGTACTATACTATGTGCTTTGTGTGGGTATTGTGGGCTTGTGGGAATGATGTGTGGGTGGGGTGGTAATGAAGAGCCTGAGTATGCTGTTTGTGACTGTGTTGTTGTGTTGTATTGAATTGTATTGTATGTTTTATGTTGGACCCCCTCGAAAACGAGATGGTTCATCTCAAGGGGTTATCCATTAATAAATTTGATTACATTATATTATTTTCAGTTTCTGCCAGTAGACGTCCATCTGAATGGACACACTGGACCTTTGACATGATGAAAGTTAAAATGTTTATAATGTTAATGATGAGTTTAACATTCAGTCTTTGTGTCGTCTGGTCAGCTCATCCTCTGCAGGTGGACCTGAGTTCTCACGTCTCTGCAGCAGAGCGGGGTTCATGTCTGCTCCTCACCTGTAGAGCCTCCGGATGTCCCCACCCTCCAACCCTCACCTGGAGGAGGACAGACCAGAACCAGACTGTCCTCCAGAGGATGGACCAGAACCAGACTGTCCTCCAGAGAATGGACCAGAACCAGACTATTCTCCAGAGGACAGAACAGGACGGACTGTCCCTGCTCCGCGTGCAGGACCTAGACCTCCAGGATCAGGGAGGATACAGCTGTGAGGCCGAGTGTGGCTCTGTCATCAGAACTGGATCCATCCAGGTCCATGTCTACTGTGAGTCTGAGACACCTGAGCTCATATCTTCATTGCATCATTAATGACATCATCATTTCATATGGTGGCTCAGAGAGAACTAATATCTGCAGTTAAATCTGAGCACCCATCAATTCAATTCAGTTTTATTTATAAAGCCCAATATCACAAATCACAATTTGCCTCACAGGGCTTTACAGCATACGACATCCCTCTGTCCTTAAGACCCTCACAGCTGATCAGGAAAAACTCCCCAAAAAACCCTTTAACGGGGAAAAAACGGTAGAAACCTCAGGAAGAGCAACTGAGGAGGGATCCCTCTTCCAGGACGGACAGACGTGCAATAGATGTCGTACAGAACAGATCAGCATGATAAATTAACAGTAATCCACATGACACAATGAGACAGAGAGAGAGAGAGAGAGAGAGAGAGAGAGAGATGCAGGTAATGACAGTAGCTTACAACAACATTATTGAAAGTAATAATATTATAGTTATAGTTCTGGCTACTGTGGTACAATATGTTGAAAGTATGTATTAATATCTGGCAGTATACATGTGTGACAATAGTCATATGTGTATAATAACAGTAGAAGTATGACTAATGCTGTGTTCCCACCAAATGCGAATTCGCGCATCAAGATTACATACAAAGTCAATGCAAAGACGCGATGAACGCGATGGACGCAATAGAGGCGTCTAGCACGCCGCGATAGACGCGAAAATCACGTCCAACACCTCATCGTTCAAGTTGAAAATATTGAACTTTTGAAGCGAATTCGTGTGCCGCTGTGCCACGAAAGCCAATCAGCATTGAGATTCTCCCGACGCCACTGGCGTGTGTCAACAACGTCCAGTTGTTGACACAGCAATAAACTGCTACTCATCGGAGACAGATGGACAGATGCTCTGCAGCTGAAATAGACCACTTGTAGTTGGTGTCCTGCCGGGAGATCCTGGCGCCAACCCTCGCCAACAGGTCCTCAAACTGGGCCCCAGTCAGCCTGAAGTACCGCTGAAAGCAGCTATCATCCAGACGGAGTTCCTAGAGGAGGTGGTGAAACTCGCCGAGTTGGATGCGCTTCTGCAGGATAGGGTGAACCCAAAAACGACGGCGTTTGGCCCTCCGACACATCTGGGACTTCCAGAGCAGGTACAAAGCAGCAATGGTGGTTATCTCAGCCATGGTCGTCAGTGGCTAGCCGGAGCTACATGATACTACGTGTCTGCGCTACAGAGACCGCAACAAAAAGGAGCAGGCTTGGGTGAAAGACGCCGAGGAGACTGGTCTACTTGGTAAGTTCTGTAAATATGTCTTTAATTAGTTTGCAGAATGGTTGTACTATGAACGTTAGCACTAGCTTAGCTCCAGTTAGCACAGCCGGCTTCCCCGCTACTCGTGCGAAATGACGCGATAACGCGAATTAACAAAATGGTCAGGCGTCCAAACTCGCGCGTTACGGGCATTACGAGCGATTAAATCGCGTTCATCACGTTTGGTGGGAACACAGCATAATGACTAATGATGGCAGCAGCAGCAGGAGGCATCTGGCAGGAGGAAAGTCTTAAGTCTAGTCTTAAATGTGGAGACGGTGTCTGCCTCCCGGACCGTAACAGGAAGATGATTCCACAGGAGAGGAGCCTGATAGCTGAAGGCTCTGGCTCCTGATCTACTTTTGGAGACTTTAGGGACCACGAGTAACCCTGCGTTCTCAGAGCGCAGTGTTCTGGTGGGATAATATGGCACTATGAGCTCTCTAAGATATGACGGAGCTTGACCATTTAGAGCTTTATAAGTTAACAGTAGGATTTTAAATTCAATTCTGGATTTTACAGGGAGCCAGTGCAGAGAAGCTAAAACAGGAGAAATATGATCTCGTTTCTTAGTTCCTGTTAGTACACGTGCTGCTGCATTCTGAATTAGCTGGAGAGTTTTTAAGGACTTACTAGAGCTACCTGATAATAGAGAGTTACAGTAATCCAGCCTTGAGGTAACAAAAGCGTGGACCAATTTTTCTGCATCTTTTCAGGTCAGGATAGGCCTAATTTTCGCAATATTACGCAGATGAAAAAATGCAGTCCGTGAGGTTTGTTTTAAATGAGAATTAAAAGACAAATCTTGATCAAATGTTACTCTGAGGTTTCTTACGGTAGTGCTAGAGGCCAGAGCAATGCCATCTAGAGAAACTATGTCATCAGATAAAGAGTCTCTGAGTTGTTTGGGGCCAAGAACAATAACTTCAGTTTTGTCTGAATTTAACATCAGGAAATTGGTGCTCATCCAAGTTTTTATGTCTTTAAGGCAGTTATGGAGTTTAGTTAATTGATTACTTTCTTCTGGCTTCATCGATAAATACAACTGAGTATCATCCGCATAACAATGGAAATTTATAGAGTGATTTCTAATGATGTTACCTAAAGGAAGCATATATAGAGTAAATAGGATTGGTCCGAGCACAGAACCTTGCGGAACTCCAAAACAAACTTTAGTACGTAAGGATGGTTCATTATGAACGTGAACAAACTGAAAACGATCAGATAAATAAGATTTAAACCAGCTTAGTGCAGAACCTTTTAGGCCAATTAAGTGATCCAGTCTCTGTAGCAGAATTTGATGGTCAAAACATCAAACCCTTAATTACACAACACCTCTGACGTCCAGACTCAGACTTCCTGTCCGATGATTAGACCTGATGTTCTGATTTACCTGCAGATGTCTGGACTCTGACTCAGAATCTGTGAGGAGCTCAGATCTGAATCATCAGGATTAAATCTGATCCTGAGACATTCCTGCAGGTCTCAGGGGGTCTCAAGAGGGGCGGTTAGAGTCCATCAGAGTATGTTTAAATCCTGGACTTGAGTCTTCCTGTTGGTCAGAGCAGAGAGGTCAGAGGTCACAGAACTTCACGCTGTTCGTCGAGTGTTGTTTCAACACTTCCTCACACTGATCATTAATCTGATCTGAGGAGGACACACTGCAGTGCTCTGACCGACAGGAAGTGCCACAACACACACACACACACACACACACACATGCACACACACACACACACACACACACACACACACACACAAATCCTTCCAGTAAGACTCGGTGCTGTCCTCCCCCACAGAGACAGAAACAAACAGTGTTTCTCTTCACTGACTCTGAATCAGTTTGTCTTGTTCTGTCAGGACTTCATAAAATTAAAGACTCAATACAGGAACATTAACTCCTTTAAACTTCATCACACACCCGCTGACGGACATTAAATCACAGGATGTCTTCACTCAAGAATGGAGAACAAGAGAGACGGAAAGAAAAGGTGGTGACTCGGTATGTTTTCACCTGAAGCCGTCATAAAGTCTGTTCCTCAATAACTCTACAAGTTATTATATTATTTCATGTTGTGTTCAAACCCAACGTGATGCCAATTTTCACATCACGTTACGCAAGTTTGAATGCCAGAATATTTTCTGTTGACTCTCGTCATACATCGCTGACTCGATGAATGAATGAATGAGCTTCCACCAGTACGTCCTCAGCATCATACGTCCCTGGAGGATCTCAATGCTGATTGGCTATCATGGTGCAAATTAGTCGCTGAAGTTCAGATTTTTCAACTCTTGCAAATAAACTTTTGACGCGAAATTGAGCAACTCGCTTCATTCACGCTGCTTAAATAGCGTACTTCACCAGCGAGAATTTGTTTCATGTCTTTCCAAAACACGAATCATCAAATGATTATAAATCATAAAACAATCACCAGGATGTCACTGAAACAGGAAGTGATGTCGATGATCTCCCCTGATTGTTCTGCTCCGTGTTAACATCTCTGTTCTGATGTTTTTCACCAGCATTCCCATCTGATCCGGTTCTGGAGGATCCTGGTCCTGTCCTGCTGGGTCAAGAGGCGGTCCTTCACTGTAACGTAAACAGCGTCTTCTCAGCCAATCAGATGAGGATTCTGTGGCTGTCGGGGAACATGACACTGATGTCAGAGTCCTTCAGTTTCTCCGGTTCCCTACAGAATGTCTCGTCTGTTCTTCAGCACCTGGTCCAGGAGGATCAGCAGGTTCTGACTTGCAGGGCAGAGCTGCTGATGGAGGACGGAGACGTGTGGAGGTCCAGGACGACCAGCGTCCCCCTGCAGGTCCACTGTGAGTGTCTGAGGACATGACGACTTCCTGTTAAAGACTAAAGGCTTTTATTGCGAAGCAGCTGCAGGAAGTGTTGATTTAGGTTTCGATAATCTCAGGTTCAGGTTTTAATAATCTCAGGTTCAGGTTTTGATAATCCCAGGTTAAGGTTTTAATAATCCCAGGTTCAGGTTTTGATAATCCCAGGTTCAGGTTTTAATAATCCTAGGTTCAGGTTTTGATAATCCCAGGTTAAGGTTTTAATAATCCCAGGTTCAGGTTTTGATAATCCCAGGTTAAGGTTTTAATAATCTCAGTCCTGGTCTGTGTGTGTCTCAGATCCTCCGAGGAGAACCTCCCTCTCAGTGAGTCCAGGTGAGCAGGTGATGGAGGGTCAGCAGGTGACCTTTACCTGCCACTCAGAGGGAGCTCCACCCACCACACTGGTGCTGCGGCGGGATGGGGCGGAGCTTCAGAGGACTGATCCCACCTCCCCATCACTCTCCTTCAGCCTTTCATCAGTCCAGCTGGAAGACTCTGCCCACTACCAGTGTGAAGCCTCCAACCAGTATGGGTCTCAGTTGGTCACCAGCTCAGTCACCATCACAGGTACTGGTTTACTTTGACTTCTTTGACTCCAGGTCCTCCTTCACCTCATCCATATGACCCTGGGGTGGAGTGATGATGTTACACTGTGAGGCTAAAAACACTGAAGACTGTAGTGGGCCGAGGACAGAGCCCTGTGGGACTCCATATAAAGACTTGTGCTGTTTGTGATGTTGCTGTTTCCTTGTTGTGACGGACATTATCTGACGAGTTGACCTCTCACTCCTTCATATGACGCTGTGGACAGAAATAACCTCTGACTCCACAGCTGAGTCATGTGTCCGACACTTAGAGCCTCCAGCTGTTGTCAGACGCTGACAGAGACCAGGGCCTCAGCTATAGATTATATTCATGTTTGTTCAATATTTTCTTGATTAATTGATGAGTTGTTCAGTCAGTAAATGTCAGTCAGTGTTTCTCAAAGCCCCGTACAACGTCCTCAGATGTTTGTCCTCAAACCAAAACTCTTCAGTTTACAGAAAATTTGCAACAGAAATTACTCACATTTAAAAAACTTGAACCAGAATTTTGACCGTTTTTTTTTTTTATTATTATTAAAAAACTACTATACTAAAAAACTAAAATACTCGGACTGATTAATCAACTATAGAATTAGTTGGCGATTAATTTCATATGTGATAACTAACGGATGACTGATTGGAGCTGGTGTGAACTCTGTGAGTCTCAGTGATGAGACATGACGTCCATTTTACTGTCCGTCCCAGATGTTTTGTGGTGGGATGACAGCTGAGCTGTTTGAGACTTTGTGACGACGCTTTGGTTTAAAAATGTCTTTTAAATGGTGTATGACGTGAATCTTTCAGTTTGTCTGAAAAACAACATGTTTGCAACGTTCCTTAAAATAAACTAACAGGATACAAAGTTTATCAGAACAAGAAGTGGACAGGGTCCAGGATCAGGTGAGGACGTGTTGACTGAAGGTCAACGGGTTCAACTCAGCAGCTTCACAACATCACCTCCCAAATATCACTGTTTTTATAACTTTAATGTTTATTAGCAGCCACAGCGAGGCTGTTAGACTCAGCTGAACCACTGCTGCTGCTAAAACTTAAACTAAAGCAGGTTTGAACAGAAACATTTTAGTGAAGTGAAATAAAACCAGACTTTTTTTTTTTAATATATTTTTGGGGCATTTATAGCCTTTAATGGATAGTACAGACAAGTGTGAAAGGGGGAGAGAGAGAGGGAGTGACATGCAGCAAAGGGCCACAGGCTGGAGTCGAGCCCGAGCCACTGCAGCAACAGCCTTGTACATGGGGCGCCTGCTCTACCACTAAGCCACTGACGCCCCAATAAAACCAGACTTTAGTAAAAGCAAAAACAAAAATGATTTTGTGCTCTGACAAAAATAAAATGAACTAAATTTAAAAATGAAAGTAAGCAGGAAACGTCTTTTGTTTTACTCTCAAATCAAAATGAAAATGACTGAATAACTGTAATGTGACATGTTAAAGTTCACCACAGTTTGACCTTTGACCCTGACTGTTTTCCCTCTATGTTTTCTCTTTTCAATAAACAAACATCAGTGTGAGAGGAACGTCAGTCTGTCTGCACTGACAACATCGGCCTGATAAAAATAATGTTATAGTTTGAGGAGAAGCAGTCGGAGCTGAGTCAGCACGTCGACCGTTCCAAATGTCACTGAGGTTAAAATCAGCGGTCAGACTGCTCAGAGCGAAGACAGACGGAAAAACAGAAAAGAGCACATTCAGATGTTCACCAGCTCCAACCCCGTCACTGTAAAGTCACTGTAACCTCACTGTAACCTCACTGTGATGTCACTGTGATGTCACTGTGATGTCACTGCGTCACTAAGAGCTCCACAGCTGTGACCTGATGTGTCAGCTCTGTAATGAACACTGTGACAGGTTGTTACCACGATGAAGACAAACAGCTGACAGCCTGACACAGTGTTGTGTGTTGTTAGATGAGGAGTGTGATGTTAGAACATGATGAAGACAAACAGTCTGACACACGTCCTCCCAGTCGTCTCTTCATCTCAGGACAAGGACGCTGGTGTTTGTCCAGCACTCTGCTGTTTAATCTCAAGTCTTCACAGAGACGTTGTTGTGAGTTTCCGTTCAGACTCCCTGTGACTGTTTGACACCATGAACCTCCTCCTCCTCACTCTCTGACGGTCTCACTACAGGAAACTGAAAACTGTCTTCATCCATGAAACTATACACGTCTGAAAAACACGTCTCTGCAGTTCAGCAGCTGTTTCAGATTCAGTCTTTGGATGAAAATGTTGCAAAGTTTCAGTCACATGTTAGTCCTGATGTTTTCCATCTGTTTTAATCTTTAAACTAATCCAGTGAGACTGATTTATGTATCAGAAATTAGACTCGAGGTTGAGTGGAGTCCTGCAGGGTGAAGCTGTGAAGTCTGGCGGCCGCTGGCTGTGAGTGGAGCTAACTGCTAACAGCTAACTGCTAACAGCTAGCTGCTAACAGCCACCGCTGCAACTAACAAACTCCACAAATCCATTCAGCAGCTCCACCATCCACAGTCAGACACACACGGCTGATTATTTACTGCTGAGTTACAGCTCACAACTCGCACCAACCCAAACATCCTGGTGCAGACTATTTACTGGAGTTTTCCAACCTGTAGCTCATCAGGCATCTGAAGATCATTACAAGCTGTCAGTGTCCGACAGTCCACCACCAACATTTACATCACGTCTCATCAACCAAAATCAAACACAGATTTCACGTTAGTTTTTATTATCAAGATCTATTTTTAGCTCGTCGTCGTCTCGTTTTCATCATTGGAAAAAAGTTGTTTTCACCAAAAATGAACATTGCATTTGAGAGGATGAGAGCAGGACGATAATATTAGAGGCAGACAGAGAATACCGGTGACGTTTACTCTGGACGCTGTTTACCATCCTGTGAGACGCAGTTTACAACCAGATGTTACGTAGTTCCGTCACACGAGAAGAAAACAGTGATCCTGACCATCAGTGGGATAATTACAGAAACACAAAATCATTTTATTCAGTTTATTTCATTCTTTGTAAACAATGTGACAGCACCGTCATATCATGTCATCATGAATGTTTGGTTTAACCGTCAGACTGTGTGTTTGTTTGTTTGTTTGTTTGTGTGCCATCCAGAAGGTGTTTTCTATCTGTGTGATTGACATTATGCTTCTTCACTTCCAGAACATTTAGTCAACATGTTTTGTCTCTTTAAACAGGGATCAGACTGTACCCAGCAAGCATTTTTTGGTTTAAAAAAGGTCTAGTAGCTGTCTACATGAAGACCTGACGTCTAGGCTAAATCATGTCCAAAAAATGGAGATAAACATATTTTAATTACTGTTGACTGTCCATACGTGATTGAATATCATACCGCACGCCATCTGCAATGGCGAAAATTACATTTAATCAATTTCAAAATTAAATCGGCTAGATTTGGGTTACATGTAGCTAGACTAAATCGGAGCTAAATATAGCCAATGCGTTTAAATCACGACTATTGCTTGCTGGGTAGAGTCAGGTGGAATGAAAACACCATTGAAACAGTATTTTTCTACACACCTATAAACTGTCTTCTGACAGGTTGAGTTATGAGCACACACTCACTGATCATCAGTTCATCCCTGTTTTTCAGAGGACAGAGGGACGTCTCTGAGGACAAGTGTGATCTGTGATATTGGCTTTATCAATAAAACTGGATTCAATTTGAAAGTCTCTAAATCTTGAACAGCTCATGTGAGACACCTGTGAGACACCTGGGAGACACCTGGGACTGTCTCCAGGCTGACTGTAATCTCTGACCGATTCATCTCACTGTGAAGAAGCAGAAAAATAACTTTACTTTCTTTTCTTCCTCACTGCACAAAAGCCCACTGACACCCACCAACATCTGGATTTTAGTGTCATGAGAAAGGTCACAGTCTTCATTCACACCCGGGTCACATGACTCTGCAGTAGTCAGGGGGGCAGAGGATTCATTAGCTCCGGCTCTGATCGGCTTCGATATAAACACGACACCCCTGTCAACACGCTAATTTTAGCTCCTTCACTGGAGAGATGCAGTGACATCATCACAATAGTCTCCGCCCACCAGCCTCAGACCACTCCAAACCAGTCTGTGCTGAGTTTCACAGAGAGACTGACTCAGTGGAAACCAGTGTAACGTTCTCACAGGCCTCCATGCTGCTCTCAGGCCTGTCTGTGACGTCCAAGGTGACGCAGCAGGAAAGATGAACTGAAACAGCATCTGCAGCGTACACAGCTCTGCACAGCTGACCTTATCACCTGTTTTTAACAGGTTTTCCTGTGTTTAAAAAAACCTGCGGAGACGCACAGACGTTTGTGGGAAAGGACGTAAATCTGCATCACTGAGCCTCACTGACCTCACTGAACCTCACTGACCTCACTGAGCCTCACTGACCTCACTGAGCCTCACTGACCTCACTGAGCCTCACTGAGCTTCACTGACCTCACTAACCTCACTGAACCTCACTGAGCTTCACTAACCTCACTGAACCTCACTGAGCTTCACTAACCTCACTGAGCCTCACTGACCTCACTGAGTCTCACTGAGCTCACTGAGCCTTACTGACCTCACTAGCCTCACTGAGCTTCACTGACCTCACTGAGCCTCACTAAGCTTCACTGAGCCTCACTGAGCCTCACCTACCTCACTGAGCCTCACTAACCTCACTGAGCCTCACTGACCTCACTAAGCTTCACTGAGCTTCACTGACCTCACTGAGCCTCACTGACCTCACTAAGCTTCACTGACCTCACTAACCTCACTGAGCCTCACTGACCTCACTAACCTCACTGACCTCACTAACCTCACTGAGCCTCACTGACTTCACTGAGCCTCACTGAGCCTCACTGACCTCACTGACCTCACTAACCTCACTGAGCCTCACTGACTTCACTGAGCCTCACTGACCTCACTGAGCCTCATTGACCTCACTGAGCCTCATTGACCTCACTGGCCTCACTGAGCCTCATTGACCTCACTAAGCTTCACTGAGCCTCACTGACCTCACTGACCTCACTGAGCCTCACTAACAAATAGAGTCCAGGCGCCGCTCTGATTTAATCTGTGTTCCTTTCCGTCTTTATGTTCTGATCCACGTCGCTCTGTGTGAGTCATGTGACCACTTCCTTTTTTCAACTTTAACCTGTTTCTTTTGGTCCAGCTCCTCCGAGGAACACCACGGTCCTTGTCCTGCCGTCTACGGTGGTCCAGGAGGGACAAAATGTCACCGTCTGCTGCCAGACCATCAGCTTTCCGCCATCAGCCGTGATCCTGAAGAAGCTGACCAATGGGACGGAGCTATATTCCACCAACGGCACCTTCCTATTGGTCAATGTCACGGCCAAAGACTCTGGGCTTTACCAGGTCAACGTGACCAACCAGCTAGGATACCAGGTCAAAGTGTTCAGCATCAGTGTCAGAGGTCAGTTGCACCAGTTCCACCAGTTTACCCTCCAGTCTCTCTCTGATGGGAAAATGGTTGAATGGTTGTTGTAACTTCCAGTTTAAGAAACTGATGTGTTTTAATTTTTCATTCTGAAGTTTTTGTCTTGGTGGTTTCACACAGAGAGAAGCTCCAGTCCTCCTCCCAGTCTGAGTGCTGTCATTGTCCCAGTCATCTGCGTTGCCGCCGGGCTCGCAGCTGCCGCTCTGCTCCTGGACTACCTGAGGAGGTCCAGAAAGAAAGGCTTCTACCAGCTGCCGCAGTCTGCCCCCCCTTCAGCCTAAAGCTAACCCTGGGCTACCACTTCCCACCATGTGGCCACCATCTCCCACCATGTGGCTGCCATCTCCCACCATGTGGCTGCCATCTCCCACCATGTGGCCACCATCTCCCACCATGTGGCCACCATCTCCCACCATGTGGCTACCATATCCCAACATGTGGCCACCATCTCCCACCATGTGGCCACCATCTCCCACCATGTGGCTACCATCTCCCACCATGTGGCCGCCATCTCCCACCATGTGGCTACCATCTCCCACCATGTGGCCACCATCTCCCAACATGTGGCCACCATCTCCCAACATGTGGCCGCCATCTCCCACCATGTGGCTGCCATCTCCCACCATGTGGCCGCCATCTCCCACCATGTGGCCACCATCTCCCACCATGTGGCCGCCATCTCCCACCATGTGGCTACCATCTCCCACCATGTGGCCACCATCTCCCACCATGTGGCTACCATCTCCCACCATGTGGCCACCATCTCCCACCATGTGGCTACAGCCTCCCAACATGTGGCTACCATCTCCCAACATGTGGCTACCATCTCCCAACATGTGGCCACCATCTCCCAACATGTGGCTACCATCTCCCACCATGTGGCTACAGCCTCCCAACATGTGGCTACCATCTCCCAACATGTGGCCACCATCTCCCAACATGTGGCTACCATCTCCCACCATGTGGCTACAGCCTCCCAATATGTGGCTACCATCTCCCAACATGTGGCCGCCATCTCCCACCATGTGGCTACCATCTCCCACCATGTGGCCACCATCTCCCAACATGTGGCTGCCATCTCCCACCATGTGGCCGCCATCTCCCACCATGTGGCCGCCATCTCCCACCATGTGGCCACCATCTCCCACCATGTGGCCGCCATCTCCCACCATGTGGCCACCATCTCCCACCATGTGGCTACCATCTCCCACCATGTGGCCACCATCTCCCAACACGTGGCTACAGCCTCCCAACATGTGGCTACCATCTCCCAACATGTGGCTACCATCTCCCAACATGTGGCCACCATCTCCCAACATGTGGCTACCATCTCCCACCATGTGGCTACAGCCTCCCAATATGTGGCTACCATCTCCCAACATGTGGCCACCATCTCCCAACATGTGGCTACCATCTCCCACCATGTGGCTACAGCCTCCCAACATGTGGCTACCATCTCCCAACATGTGGCCACCATCTCCCAACATGTGGCTACCATCTCCCACCATGTGGCTACAGCCTCCCAACATGTGGCTACCATCTCCCAACATGTGGCCACCATCTCCCAACATGTGGCTACCATCTCCCACCATGTGGCTACAGCCTCCCAACATGTGGCTACCATCTCCCAACATGTGGCCACCATCTCCCAACATGTGGCTACCATCTCCCACCATGTGGCTACAGCCTCCCAACATGTGGCTACCATCTCCCAACATGTGGCCACCATCTCCCAACATGTGGCTACCATCTCCCACCATGTGGCTACAGCCTCCCAATATGTGGCTACCATCTCCCAACATGTGGCCACCACCTCCCAACATGTGGCTACCATCTCCCAACACGTGGCTACCATCTCCCAACATGTGGCTACCACCTCCCAGTATGTGGCTACCATCTCCCAACACGTGACTACAGCCTCCCAATATGTGGCTACCATCTCCCACCATGTGGCCACCATCTCCCAATATGTGGCTACCATCTCCCAACATGTGGCCTCCACCTTTTTCAGCATGGGATTTTGATATCTCCACATGACTATCATGTTGCAGTATTTGGCTACCATATCTATAATAATCCATAACTTTGCTTCCATGTCTCAACATCAGGCTACTTAATTCCAACACATCGTTGCATTAGTCCAGGACATCTGTTCTATTCAGTGCTTGGCTAGCACGTCCCAACATGTGGCTACTTTATAACGAGGACATGATCAGCAGTGAGGTCCATTTCTAAGCTCTGCACATTAGTGTTTGTGACTCAGTGACTGTTCCTCAGCTGTGGACTGTGTGTTGAGTGAACTGTCCCTTTAACTGAGGATCAAACAGGAAGTAGAAACGTGTCTCTGACTCGTGTTTTTGGCTCCTGGTGTGTCAGAAAATTCTCCCAGTGACTCCTGAAGGTTTTTAATAATGACTGGAGGAAGGTTTGTTTCTGTTTGAGCCTCAGGGTCCTCAGATGTCTGCTGGTTCGGTACTCGTGTGTCTCCAGTTCTGACGTTCTGCACACAGAACCTGGTGTTTGTGTTATGTTGAATTATGGGATGGATTTCTGACGTGGGCTGAATGTAGATTTGTTTCTCACTCCGTGCTTTTATTAAAGATATTTATTTCTTCACTGTGTTGTTGGAATGTTTGTGGGAGTTTCCTGCAGCCAGTCTTTCTCTTTCATTTCTGTCTCATTCACCGTTTACTGGAAGTCTGCAGGAGGTCTCAGCCGTAACCATGGTGATGCCTCAGCTGCTGTTAAAGCCATCAGTCCTCCTGAAGATGAACAGACGGACTCTGTTTGTGTTTCACAGAAACTTTAACACCTTCAGACCCTCCTCTGCAAACACTCTCACTGTGCTGCTGCTGTGAGGCTGAAGACGCCACGCTGCTGAGACCAAACCAAACCCATTTACAGTCAGCGCTCCTTTTCACACAGAAGTGGCGCTACAGAGTCTTTATGCCTCCTTTACATGTTTACACAGAACCCAACGACGGCGCCATCATGTGGCTCCAGAGTGTGATGTCAGACAACATGATGACATCACAGACTCAAAAGAGGCGTGACATGAAACACAACACAATAACATATCATATGATAACAAACAATAACGGCGTGTTATTCACCACCTTGAACAGGAAGTGTAATAGATGCTAAAGTGTTTGTCGTGACGGTGAAGGTCATGAGAGGTCATGAGAGGTCATGGACTCTGGCAAGGCAAGGCAATGTTATTTATATAGCACCATTCATACACAAGGCAATTCAATGTGCTTTACAAGAGAAATACATTAAAGGAACAATAGATCATTAAAAACAAAAGCTAAAAGCAAGACAATAAATAGTTAAAAACAGTGCAGAAAATGCATTTAAAAAGCAAACATAAAGCAACAGCAGACAAATATAAAAACAATAGCTACAGATTATCCTAACAATAAGTTACATATCTAGTTCACTGGTAAGCTGCAGTAAATAGTAATGTTTTAAGCCCTGATTTAAATGAGCTGACAGTTTCAGCCGACCTCAGATATCCTGGAAGTTTGTTCCACAGGCGGGGAGCATAGAAACTAAAGGCTGCTTCACCTTGTTTGGTTTTGATCCTGGGAACACTGAGTAAACCTGTTCCAGATGATCTGAGGGGTCTGGATGCTTCATAACGTACAAGTATATCAGAGATGTATTTAGGCCCGAGACCATTTAGTGCTTTATAGACAAGTAACAAGATTTTAAAGTCTATCCTTTGACACACAGGAAGCCAGTGCAGTGACTTAAGCACTGGTGTGATGTGCTCCACTCTCTTGGTGTTGGTGAGGACTCTGGCAGCAGCGTTCTGGACGAGCTGCAGTTGTCTGATTGATTTTTTACTCAGGCCTGTGAAGACACCGTTACAATAGTCCAGCCTGCTGAAAATGAAAGCATGAACAAGTTTTTCTGTATCTTGTTTAGACAGAAATTCTTTTATTCTTGCTATGTTTTTAAGGTGCTAGTAGGCTGATTTAGTTATTGTCTTAATGTGACTATTGAAATTTAGGTCTGAGTCCAGAACTACACCAAGATTTCTGGCTTGATCTGTAGGTTTTAGTGTCATGGCGTCAAGGTGAGCACTGACTATTGATCTTTGTTCTTTGGGGCCAGAAACAACTCTCTCAGTTTTGTCTGTGTTTACTCGTACTTGTCTTGTACTCGTCGTCCTCCGCTTATCCGGGTCCGGGTCGTGGGGGCAGCAGCCTCAGCAAAGAAGCCCAGACAGTCCTCTCCCCAGCCACTTCCGTCAGCTCTTCCGTGGGAACCCCGAGGCATTCCCAGGCCAGCCAGGTGACGTAATCCCTCCAGCGTGTCCTGGGGAGGCCCCGAGGTCTCCTCCCGATTGGATATGCCCAGAATACTTCCCAAGGGAGGCGTCCGGAAGGCATCCTTACCAGATGCCCGAACCACCTCAACTGGCTCCTCTCGATGTGGGGGAGCAGCAGCTCTACTCCGAGTCCCTCCCGGATGTTCGAGCTCCTCACCCTATCCCTAAGGCTGAGCCCAGCCACCCTGCGGAGGAAACTCATTTCGGCTGTTTGTACTCGCGATCTCGTTCTTTCGGTCACTACCCAGAGCTCGTGACCATAGGTGAGGGTTGGAACGTAGATTGACCGGTACATTGAGAGCTTCGCTTTCTGGCTAAGTTCCCTCTTCACCACAACGGACCGGTTAAGCGCCTGCATCACTGCTGACACCGCCCCAATCTGCCTGTCAATCTCCCGCTCCATCCTACCCTCACTCGTGAACAAGATCCTGAGATACTCAAACTCCTCCACCTGAGGCAGGACCTCCCCCCTGACCAGGAGTGGGCAATCCACCCTTTTCCAGCTGAGGACCATGGCCTTGGACTTGGAGGTGCTGATTCTCATCCCAGCCGCTTCACACTCGGCTGCAAACCGTCCCAGCAAGAGCTGGAGGTCACTGTTCGATGGAGCTAGGAGGACCACGTCATCTGCAAAAAGCAGGGACAAGATCCTCCCGTCACCGAACCTGACACCCTCCACCACTCAGCTGCGCCTAGAAATTCTGTCCATAAAAGGACTATCTTCTCCAGCACCTTGGAGTAAACCTTACCGGGTAGGCTGAGGAGTGTGATCCCCCTGTAGTTGGAACACACCCTCTGGTCCCCTTTCTTGAAAATGGGGACCACCACCCCGGTCTGCCACTCCAGAGGCACTGCCCCCGATGTCCACGCAATGTTGCAGAGGCGTGTCAGCCAGGACAGCCCTACAACATCCAGAGCCTTGAGATATCCAGGGTGAATCTCATCCACCCCCGGGGCTCCGCCGCCTCGGAGTTGTTTCACTACCTCAGCAACTTCTGCCCCAGAAATTGGACAACCCGCCCCCGAGACCCCCGTCTCTGTTTCCTCACTGGAATACGTGTTGGTGGGATTGAGGAGCTCCTCAAAGTATTCCTTCCACCGCCCGACAATGTCCCCAGTTGACGTCAGCAGCTCCCCGCCCCCACTGTAAACAGTGTGAGCAAGTTGCCGCCTTCCCCCCCGAGGCACCGGACAGTTTGCCAGAAACTCTTTGGAGCCGATCAATACTCTTCCTCCATGGCCTCACTGAACTCCTCCCACGCCTGAGTTTTTGCCTCAACGACTGCTGCCGCTGCGCTCCGCTTGGCCCGCCGGTACCCGTCAGCTGCTTCTGGAGACCCACAGACCAACCATGCCCTGTAGGCCTCCTTCTTCAGCCTGACGGCGCCCCTCACCTCTGGTGTCCGGCAGCGGGTTCAGGGATTACCGCCACGACTGGCCCCCGCGGCCTTGCAGCCACAGCTCGCAACTGCCGCCTCGACAATGGCAGAGCGGAACAAGGCCCAAAGACTCAATGCCACCCTCTGCCCTCGGGACGCGGTTGAAGCTCTCCCGGAGGTGGGAGTTGAAGATCATCTGGACAGGTTCTTCCGCCAGGCGTTCCCAGCAGACCCTCACTGCTCGTTTGGGCCTGCCAGGTCTGCGCGGCATCTTCCCCCACCATCTGATCCAACTCACCACCAGGTGGTGATCAGTTGACAGCTCTGCTCCTCTCTTCACCCGAGTGTCCAGAACATATGGCCGCAGGTCAAATGATACGACTACAAAGTCGATCACTGACCTGCGACCTAGGCTGTCCTGGTGCCACGTGCACCGATGGACATCCTTATGTTTGAACATGGTGTTAGTTATGGCCAAACTGCGACCCGCACAGAAGTCCAATAACTGAACACCGCTCGGGTTCAGATTGGGCAGACCGTTCCTCCCAATCACGCCCCTCCAGGTCCCGCTGTCATTGCCCACGTGAGCGTAGTCCCCCAGCAGAACAATGGAGTCCCCAGTCAGGGCACTGTCCAGCACCCATCCCGGGGACTCCAAAAAGGGTGGGTACTCTGAACTATTGTTTGGTGCATAAGCACAGACAACAGTCAGGACCCGTTCCCCGACCCGAAGGCGCAGAGAAGCAACCCTTTCGTCTACCGGGGTAAACCCCAACATACAGGCAGAGAGTCTGGAGGCTATCAGAAAGCCCACCCCAGCCCTCCGCCTCTCACCCGGAGCAACTCCAGCAAAGGAGAGAGTCCAACCCCTCTCAAGGACTAGGGTTCCAGAGCCAGAACTATGTGTCGAGGTGAGGCAGACTATATCTAGCCGGTAGCGCTCAACCTCTTCCACAAGCTCCGGCTCCTTCCCCGCCAGAGAGGTGACATTCCATGTCCCAAGAGCCAACTTCTGTAACCGAGGATCGGACCGCCAAGGCCCTCGCCTTGGTCTGCTGCCCAATCCACATTGCACCGAACCCTTCTGGATCCCTCTGCGGGTGGTGGGCCTGCAGGGGGACAAGCCCATGTAGCTGGTTCGGGCTGGGCCCGGCCGGACCCCATGGGCGAAGGCCCGACCACCAGGCGCTCGCCCACGGGCCCCAACCCCAGGCCTGGCTCCAGGGCAGGGCCCCGGTAACCCTCTGGGCTGGGTACATGTGTCCTTGTTTGTATCCATCATGAATGGTCTTTTGAACCGTTCTTCGTCTGATCCTTCGCCCAGAACCAATCTGCCATGGGAAACCCTACCAGGGGCAAAATGCCCCCTACAGCATAGCTCCTAGGGTCATTAGGGCACTCAAACTCCTCCACCACAATAAGGTGACGGTTCTTGGGGGAGTGTCTGTGTTTAGTTGTAGAAAATTCTGGTACATCCACATATTGATTTCGTCAATGCACTTATTTAGTAGAGGGCATTGTGATGAATGTTTTCAAACCTGAGACCCAGAAGTGTCCTGTCTCCTCTGCACCAATTAGTTTAATTTATTAGATTAATTTGTGAATGAGTCTGAAGCGTAAACATGTTTCCTGTTTTATCACAGTCAGTCTGAAACCTGCGACTCTGCTGACGATTAACGTCTTCAGACTAGGTGGAGACTAGGTGCCACAGAGCTCCGCCTTCTTTGTGCGGCCACTCGCAGCACTTCTAGTTGAAAATCTCTGAACTTTTCAGAAAGGCATTGATGACATCACTGCTGAGAGTGTTGTACTTTTATCACCGTTAGCTTCATAATATAGCGTCGTATTAGCTATCTGGCTAATGTTAGTGTTGTCATAGAAACAAAACCCACGCCCAGTATGTCATTTAAAAAAAAAGCCCTGACGTGCTTTTCTGCTGAAAAATATATTTAAAAAGAAAACAAACAAAGCAGCGTGTGGACACGCGTCTTTAACAGAATAACAGACCTTGATACAAGGACATTCTGAAAAGCTACAACTGTACACAGTGCAAGTTTAAAGGTACAAACAAGTGACTACACAGAAACAAACCTGTACGACTGAACAAAGTCTTGTTAGCACACACACATTAACACAACCAAACACTGTAACAGAGCCACGAGCCGCTGCGTCCATGTGCGCCGCCATCTTTACACTTCCTGTATTGTGGACAGTCAGACTTCCATGTCCTCTGCTAAATAAATACTGTGAACGTATCAAAGTGCTCCGTCCACAGAGAAACACACACAGCCTCTGAACGAGCACTCAAGGTTTCTGTGAATTTGTGATGTCACAACTTTACTGTGCAGACTGAAACTGAAACATCTGAATGTTTCCTGTCGCGTCCACTGAATATGAGTCAGAGAAGAAGGAACGCCACCATCCTGTTAACTTCAATAAACAGATACAGAGATCAGATAAATTATGTTTCGGTCGTCAGACCTTCGTCAGCTGACAGGAAGTAAACATGGAGCCAAGCTGTTGCCTAGCAACATAACTCTTGTGGAACCTCCTATAAAGAATGTTTGAGACGGACGGCGGTGACAGGTGTGTTCAGGCAGACAGGTGAGAAAATCATCTGTTGTTTGAACATTAAAACGTGTAAACAGAAGAAGGAGAAGGAGGAGAAGGAGGAGGAGTAGGAGCAGAAGAAGGAGAAGAAGAAGAAAGAGAAGGAGGAGGAGGAGAAGGAGAAGAAGAAGGAGGAGGCGGAGAAGGAGAAGAAGAAAGAGAAGAAGGAGGAGGAAGAGGAGGAGGAAGAGGAGGAGAAGCACAACTCGGATGAATCTGGTCCAAAAACACTGGACGCTCTGATCCTCATTCACACCTCACATTTGAAGCCCTCCTGTTTCCATGACGACGAGCTGAGGAGCCAATGAGCTTTGTGTCAGAGACAAAAACCAAAAGAACATTTGATTCACCCTGTTAACAGCTGAGAGGGAGCCAGGAATTAGACTGATCCCACTGCCAGGATCACAGTGTTCCTGAGTCTCTTCACATGCAAATATTTAAAATCTGTCAGCGTTTGACTGTTTCATCGTTTCACTCATCAAACAAAGAAAAAATTAAACTAATAATCAGCTGATAAACCAATAATAAACACGACCTCATCATATGAGCACAAAGTAAACCAAAGGATAAAAGGAGTTTCTGGTTTCCATGGAGACACCGATCAAGAGACTCAGTGATGCACCAACAAAGGCACTGCAGAAGAAGAAGGCCAGCGTGCAGCGGGCGTCAGTGTGATGTCACACAGACGGACAGGTTGACGATATTTTAAACATGTAACGACGTTTCACATGATGACGCTCTGCAAACGTTTTGTTCTTCGTACGTTACAACTGAACGGCGTTATTCTGCGTCAAGATGACGTCAGCATGAGACGTTTGGACGACGTTGGATTTTGGTCATTTAACAGCACATTTTAAAGGAGCAATAAGCGAAATTCATCATTTCTAGATTGAAGGAATTAAAAAATTGCTACGTGAAGAACTAGAGGTGTAATTTCATCTGGAGTATAGCATGACCTCACACACCCTCTCTCTGTGTTGATCTCCAGCCCATTGTTTACAAGCCGGTCTGGCTGCGTGTTCATGTACGTTCATGTGAATCCCCCCCCCCCCCTCCTCTCAGAGCCCTTGGCCCTCCCTCCCTATAAAAGGCTACAGCCAGTGAGCAATGGCAGTGCGTATTTTCAAAATGAAATGGCGGAGTCAAATGTCTGTTTTAATTAGTGTTACAGTAACCAGGGCTGCCAACTTTTCAAAAAAACCTTGGAGTGAGATTTGGTGGGGCCAACCGAAATTTTATCACATACACTGCAATTTTTTGTATGGCCCATTCAGCGTCATTACCATACAACAAAAACGGTTATCAAATCGTAAACAGATATGCAACATCATGCAAGAAACATTTAAATAAAAATGAAAACCCCCAAAAGCTATGTTATTGTGACATTTTTGAACATCCCCAAACTACATGCAGCTAATACCAATTTAAATAAAAAAAAAATTAAATTAAAGTTTAACCATTTATACAAACAATTCCCAAAATACTGTCAAAGTCCTTAAGATCTGTGTGTTTTGTTGTACTTGCTTGTGGCCTTTTTTGAGGCCTTGATGATTTCTGGGGAGGGCTCCCACATGAAGCAGGACTACAGGCCAGCCACCTTTATTGTCATTATTGATGACAGGGTTCATCCAGAGCCAGGCTGTTCCTGGTTTTAGTCTCTCTCTCTGCATCTGCATTGGAGTGGGGTAACACCAGGACCAGCTTTGCAATGGTGGCAAGCCTCATGAACAGACTTAACCCTGTCACCTATGAAGAATGAACCAAGAACACAGTGGAAAAAACAAATCTCACATTCCTTTGAAAGATGAGTAAAGGTTGATAATTAATTTGGTCTAAAACAAAATGTACGCACCTACTGTATATGATGCTTTATACATACATAACAAATTATTCTAATTTGTATATACTACTATATATACAGTAATTAATATACAATTATAAAGAAGCATAGAGGAATGGTTTTGTATCGATAAAACAGACAAAAGTAATTAGGCATCAGCCTACAGCAGGGGTCGGCAACCTCAGGCACTCGTGCCACGGTTGGCACGCGGCAGCATAATCATTGGCACACTGGCAAAGACCCTCTCGGTAGGCCTATCGTTTAAAATCACCCCTCAAGGACCATGGTAGCAGCTCATGAGTGACAGCGTGAGTTTGAGTGACAGCGCAAACTCCCGCCCACAGAACACAGCTTGCAGGTGCAGCCGCTGTCCTGCTGCCCTGCCCACATTTACCACAGAGACCCACGCTTCAGATGTGGTAACCGTAACGTTAGCTTGCTGATGGCAAGGCCGCCTGCTAAAAAAGCTAAAGTTAGGGCATTCCAGCCCTCTTGGACAGAGGAGTTTGGTTTTGTGACTCAGAAGGACCGTGCCGTGTGCACTTTATGTTTTGAGAATGTTGTGTGCCGAACGTCAAGTGTTAAGAGACATTTTGAGACGAAGCACGAGACGGCTTTCAAAGACCAAGCAGATAAAGCAGAGTCGATTAAACGCGCCGTGTCCAGGTATGGGAAACAAGCCAGCACCCTCAAAGACTTTGCCACTGCTAAAAATCACGCCACTGAAGCCAGTTATCGCATTGCTCATTGCATTGCTACGCATGGAAAGCCGTTCACCGATGGAGAATATATTAAGGAGGCTTTTCTCAGTTGCTCAGATGTGCTTTTTGAAGCAAACAAAGAAACAATCAAGTCAAGAATCAAGGACATTCCTGCGTCAGCTAGAAGTGTTCAGCGACGTGTCGATGAAATGGCAGAAAATGTCAGAGATCAGCAAACAGCGGGGTTAAAAGATGCTACGGTATTCAGCATTGCACTTGATGAGAGCGTGGACGTAAACGACATCCCGCGTTTGGCAGTCATGGCAAGGTACTGTGATTCATCTGTAAGAGAGGAACTCTGCTGCTTAAAGCCAATGCCTGACACAACAAAAGGCGAAGACATAGCCAAGGCATCAATTGAACATTTTGAGGATCGGGGGATTGACATGAGCAAAGTGTTTGCGGTGACAACAGATGGCGCCCCCGCCATGGTTGGGAGACAAAAGGGAGCTGTCAAATTGATTGAAGAAAAAGTCGGCCACCCCATCATGAAACTCCACTGCATAATACACCAAGAAAATCTGTGTGCAAAAATGTCAAATTCAGATCTTGGTGAAGTTATGGCTATGGTGGCAAAGGTTGTTAACTTCATAGTTAAACGATCTGCGCTGACACACCGACAGTTTCAGTCCCTGCTCGAAGAGATGGACAGCGCATACAAAGATCTCCTCTCCACTCTGCAGTCAGATGGCTGAGCAGCGGTAAAGTTTTGGAGCGATTTGTCAGCTGTTTGGATGCTATCAAGGCCTTTCTGGCGGAAAAAGGCCAAAACTACCCAGAACTGGAGGACGAGACGTGGATTGTGAAACTTATGTTTCTCACGGACATTACGGGACACCTCAGTGAACTCAACCTCAGACTGCAAGGTGCAGGACAAACTGTTTTGGACATGTTTGACACATGGACGGCTTTTGTCGGTAAGCTGGGAGTGTTCTCAAAGGATATTGCTACCTCCACTTTCCGCTACTTCAGACACTTGAGAGAGCTGTCCTCCCAGCGCAACATCAGCACCGCTCTAATAGCCGCATACATGCGTGAGCTTGAGTCGGAGTTCACAACGCGATTTGGGGATTTTAAGAGTACGGACCAATGTTTTCCTTCTTGATCAAGCCCG
Source organism: Epinephelus fuscoguttatus (assembly GCF_011397635.1). Taxonomy (NCBI): domain Eukaryota; kingdom Metazoa; phylum Chordata; class Actinopteri; order Perciformes; family Serranidae; genus Epinephelus; species Epinephelus fuscoguttatus. The sequence goes on along the minus strand of NC_064761.1, from coordinate 45,333,215 downwards.
ACAGCTTTGATGGACATGATTTGGATGTATCTCTGATGGACTGGATGGATGTACAGGACATGGAAATGCAGCTGATCGAGCTGAAGAGCTCAACACTGTGGGTGCAGAAGTTTGCAGAACTCCGAAAACAGTTAGAAACCACAGCAGTGCATGATCACGGAGCCTGCATCCTCACCTGCTGGACATCTGTACCAGAGAAGTTCAGCTGTCTACAGAACGTTGCACTGGCTCTGTTGTCAGTCTTCGGTTCAACATACCTCTGTGAGCAGATATTCTCACACATGAAAAATGTGCTCAGCCCCTCCCGCAGTCGTTTAACGACGGACCACTCTGAGGCATGTTTGCAGCTTAAAGTGACGAACTACAAGCCCCAGATAATGGAGCTCAGCCAAGCAAAGCAGGGCCAAGGATCACACTGACTGGTAGGCACCTGTTTATGTGTAGTAGCCTCAGCCTACACTTGGTTGTAGTCTAAATATGTGGCTGTTTGCCCACGTCCTTAAAATGTTGATGTGGATGTTTTATTATGATATAATGCAGTTTTTTGATGCACTGTAGTCTCTGTTTCTGACATTTCCTCCCAGTGTAATATGTTTTAAAGGAGTTAGGCGACTGAAAGCAGCTTTAATTTGTACTGACTTTATCCCAAGCCCCTGTTGTGAATAACAGGAAAATATCTATTTGTAGTTGCCTCAGCCTACACTTGGTTGTAGTCTAAATATGTGGCTGTTTACAGATTTTTTGATGCACTGTAGTCTTTGTTTTGTTACTCTCCCAGTGCAATATGTTTTAAATGAGTTACTGAAAGCAGTGTTTTGAAATGGGATCAATGCATAATTTGTAAGCCCCTGTTGTGAATAACAGAAAAAAAATCTTTAAAATATGCTTGCATGTGGCCTGTATGGAATAAAATTCCAGGTGTGTTGGAAATGTTTTTGTATTTTGTGTCATACCGTAATTTAACTTTGTTTTAGCCTACTGTTGATTATGGCACATTCATTGACAAGAGAATTTCACACTGGCACTCCATGTCAAAAAGGTTGCCGACCCCTGGCCTACAGTATACTTTTACAGCTGCATTGAAACCTCAAAATAATATGTACAAAGCTCTCGAAATGCCTTTAAATGATCTCACAACACACAAAAAACAAATATGCAAACGTTACTTAAAGTTTAAGAGCACAAACACTTAACATACATACCTGAAAAGAGCGGGGGAAATCCATCTTCTTCTTCTTCTTCTTCTTCTTCTTCTTCTGAGTGCAATCACGGTGTCAACTGGGCCACGGCGCCACCAACATCCAATGTCGCGGTTGGGAGGTGTATTGCGCATTGAAACAGGGACTTTTTTTGTTTTGGCTCAGATGGACACCTCAGCGTGAGAAATCAGGGGTGTGGCGTGAGAGCGTGTGAAGCCAATCAAATGCGTGTGTCTCACGGCCAATACGTGAGAGTTGGCAGCCCTGACAGTAACGTTAGGCACATGTCGCTATGTCGATTCAATTAAATTTAATATTACAATCGTAGCATGGGTTAATGTCCGGAGCTTGAGTTATTAGCGGCTCTGTCCCAGCAATGGTCAGGCATTTCGGTTGTGTTAGGTGAGTAGCCCGGCAGCTCAGCTAACATTTACAATTAGCATTGTAAAATGTAGCCTGGCGGGCAGCCTGGCGGCTGTGTTTAGCTATTCCCCTGCCTACTTCAATGATGATGGTCCCTGTAATAAATGTAATATATTTGCTGAGATGGAGGCGAGGCTCAGTGACTAGAGGAGCTGGTAGAAGCGCTCCATGTAAGTTATTCCAGTAGCCGTAGTAGCTCTAGTGCTAACTCCAGGAGCTAACGATAACGTCCCTACTCTGCGTGAGCCGGAGCTGTGAAGAGTAGGAACGTTAGCGTGGCAGCCAACTAGTGCTAACGCTAACGTTCCTACTCTTCTCCGTGAGCCTGGCGGGCTCGCGGGCTCACTGCTCCAGCTCACAGAGAAGAGTAGGAACATTAGCGTGGCAGCCAACTAGTGCTAACGCTAACAGGAAAGCAGGGAAATAGCTGAACAGCAGAGACCGAGAGTGAGTGAAAGACATCGCTAACTCCTAAACTAAGCCAAACTTCTTCTCCTTCTCCTCCTCCTCCTTCTCCTCCTCCTTCTCATTCTTCTCCTCCTTCTTCTTCTTCTCCTTCTCCTCCTCCTCTCCCCCTCAGCCTGGTGTCTTGGGCTGAATCCAAATGCACTTGCAGACTCATGGACTTTGTGGGTGCGTTCAAAGGAAGTCTGGAAGTCTGGGAGTGCTGAGTGCTCCAAAGCTACAAGTCATCCAGTCCACAGGAGTGTCAGGAGGACTTCCTGCAGACTTCCAGAGAGTCCACTTGGGGTGCAGACTTCAGCAGACTTCACTGATTTAATGGCCCACATTTCATTGCAATACACACGTGATGTGAGTTTTTCAATTGCCAAAAAAAAAAAACCCTTACGAATGTTTAAAATAGTTACTGATAGTTAGGTCTGTTAAAATGCTAAGTTGAATTGTGTAGAAATATTATTTAGCCACATCATGATACAGAGATATGTATATGTACAGGCTGCAGAGGCTGTGTTGTATTATTGCAGCCTGTCAGACTGTGCAGTGTAACAGGGCAGACGGCTTTTAATGTAAGAAATCACCCAATTTATTGAGTTATAGTCCTTATTACAAACATTTCTGGTTTTGAACACATGTAGCCTGTATGTTATATGTTATATATGTTATATGCATATGATATATATGTTCTATGTTATGTTATATATGTTATGTATGTTGTATTCAAATGTCATATGTTATATATGTTGTATGTTACATGTTACATATGTTTGGGTTATATACATTTGTTATATGTTATGTTATATATGTTATATGTTACATGTTATATATGTTATATGCATATGTTATGTTATTTATGTTATATGTTATGTATATATAAGACAGTCACAGCTGTGACGATATCACAGTACAACATCACGAGCTCGAGTGTGATATTGCTTTTATACAACAGTTCAACAGTTAAATAAGCAAGGCTGATTAAGAAATGTTGAAAAATGAGGACAAAATAGATAATTTAAGCATTTCATTTGTCTTCCGCCAACAAAAATAGTTCCCTCAGGACTCCGCTGTCACTGTTGCTATGTAACGCAGACATGGTGCGCCAGGCACTTACTCTTTATACACATTTATCTGCATGTTTCCATTAATTGTGCAGCCGGTGAAATAAGTCTGTGGTGACTGCATGGTGGACTGTGGCTTCACAGGCACAGCCGACTCTGCCTTCTGATCTGACAGCATGTTGCTTTTCTCCAAGTCATTGAGCTCCGCTGATGAAACACTGACAAACCTGGATGTGTGCTCAGATGGATTCAGCTTCTCCTCTCCCTCATCTTCCTCTGATGACCATTCATAGTTCAATTCAAAACTTATTTTAGGAAATAAATCCATATTTTTGGCTGTTTGACAGTGGATGAATTAATTAGCCTACAACGCAACTGCTGACCTAACTGACACTAACCGTCAGTTTTGATTTGATTGTTGATTGCAATCAGCTGTGAGGCGGAGTGATACATACACAGTGAAATAACCGTGATGTTGTACTCCAATATCGTCACGGTTTTACTGTCTCTCGACCAATCAGATTGCAGAGCCGGAACTAACTGTTGTATAAAGTATTTTATATAATTCTCGCGAGATTTCAGGCACGGTATGAGATCGCTGCTTGTTCTTGCGATGTTTCGGCCGCGCTTTGGAAAGCAGAGCTAAATGGTAAACAAACATGGCAGCACATCGGTAAGGTAAGACAACACGTTTACATGTCGTTTTCTATATGTTCTCTGACATTTATCCTAACGATATGAGGCGGTCTTTGTGGAAAAAAAGCTTGTTTAGTGGACTAACTTTGCACTTATCTAGGCTAACGGCTAACATGCTAACTATTATTTTTATGTCACTAGTGACTTGAAACAAATTTAGGACGATAGGAGACAGGTTGAAATAAACCGAAATTTCCCTTTAAGTATGTTATATATGTTATATGTTATATGTTACATGTTATATATGTCATATAGGTTATATACATATGTTATATATGTTATATGTTCTGTATGTTATGTATGTAATATCAATTCAATCACTTAATTTTATTTATAAAGCCCAATATCACAAATCACAATTTGCCTCACAGGGCTTGGGTATGTTATATATTACATGTTATATATGTTATATACATATGTTATATGTTATGTATGTTATATATATATATGTATATATATATATATGCAATGTATGTATGTTATATGTTATATAGGTTTATGTTATATAGACTCACAAGTCAGTCTTTAGACGCTTTGCTTAACTAAAGACTGATGACTTTCTCCCTGATTTTGTGTTTAGATGGGCGGATACAATTTCAGAGTTTAAAAAAACTCCCTACGTTGCAGAACCAATAGTAAATCTGCAGGGCGGTCCTTCGGTGGCTCGCTGAACTCTTGTGCTCGTAAACATAGTCCGACTAGAAACACGTGTAGCGGTACAAAATGACTCAGCCGTGCTCGCAGAAAACTCCGTCAAAGTTATTGAATGTTTGTTGCGTTTGCGGCGACACATTCTCGCCAACTAAAAGAAACAAACATAATCTGTTACAAGGCCATGACTCATCCATCCGGACGGACGCGCGTTGTTGTTGTTTACAAATACTTCCGGGTAGAAAACCAGCAGAGCTTTTAGCTATAAATATATATATATATATATATATATATATATATATATTTACATCACTGTATCGCCGTTTAGACTAATCCGATGTTTGTAAAGTCTATAAACACAATGATTGAACAAACATTACTATTTCTGTGTGCACATTTATCTGGGCTAACTGTTAGCTGTTAGCCCTGTTAGCCGTTAGCGATGTCTGTAATAGGTAATAACCCATTAAACGGTCCGTGAATAAAATATTTTTTCCAGTGGATATCTTAGTTACAACATGATTGAGCTAGCAAAGCAGTTTTGTGTTGCTATGTGTGGTATTTATTCAGTTTTGGGAAATCACGATGTCTAGAAAGCATCAGTGGCTGCAGCTGACAGGGACAGCTAACAGCAGCAGCAAAGCTAACATCAGGACGTCATCCGTTAAAAGCCTCCCGTTGTCGGATACGACATGAAACTACTCCAGTTAGCTCAATCATGTTGTAACTAAGACATCCGCTGGAGAAAATATTTTCTTCACGGATGAGCACACGTTTGCTAAAACGGAGTTTAATCTCTCGGCATCCATTTTCAAGCTCTCTGTGTGTTTGTTTTCTTGTGGATGAGAAAAGGGGGAGAGCATATTTCCAAGAAGGCGTGTCCTTTTAAAAAATGCAAGAGGCGTTGCTTTGTTGCCGGCCGTTTTCGCCGGTGCGTTAAACACACTTTAGAAAGGAGTGTCCCCAGACTATCAGAAGGCGGAGATCTCTGATTGTCTGGTGGCGAGACTATATGTTATATAGAGATGTATTAATACATTTGTGTTCAGTCACAAAAAGGCTCTACGTGGGATTTATATCTTGTTATTTGCAGGAACAGATGAGTTCAGCACTATTGATCAACTTATGACATCTGGTCCCTAAAGTCTCCAAAAGTAGATCAGGAGCCAGAGCCTTCAGCTATCAGGCTCCTCTCCTGTGGAATCATCTTCCTGTTACGGTCCGGGAGGCAGACACCGTCTCCACATTTAAGACTAGACTTAAGACTTTCCTCTTTGATAAAGCTTATAGTTAGGGCTGGCTCAGGCTTGCCCTGTACCAGCCCCTAGTTAGGCTGACTTAGGCCTAGTCTGCCGGAGGACCCCCCTATAATACACCGGGCACCTTCTCTCTCTCTCTCTCTCTCTCTGTCTCTCTCTCTGTCTCATTGTGTCATACGGATTACTGTTAATTTATCATGCTGATCTGTTCTGTACGACATCTATTGCACGTCTGTCCGTCCTGGAAGAGGGATCCCTCCTCAGTTGCTCTTCCTGAGGTTTCTACCGTTTTTTCCCCGTTAAAGGGTTTTTTGGGGAGTTTTTCCTGATCAGCTGTGAGGGTCATAAGGACAGAGGGATGTCGTATGCTGTAAAGCCCTGTGAGGCAAATTGTGATTTGTGATATTGGGCTTTATAAATAAAATTGATTGATTGATTGATTGATTGATGAATATGACAGCAGCGATAGTTGAACGTTTCTACATCAACATATAAAACAGTCTCGAGGGTTGTCTATCAGCTGCCTGCAGTCTCTGCCCTAACAGACATTACTTGATGACAGTGAACACGTCACACTACGTTCAGCTGAAGTCAGCGAGGGCTCAGTCCTCAGGTCCAGAGCATGGACATCTGGATTCAGCCTCTGTCTTCATCAGTGGGTGGACTCTGAGTGGTTGTTGTGGAGCAGATGAATGGTCACATGATCGGTGGGTCATGTGATGATAGCTGGGTCATCTCCATGGTAACTGTGCAGACTGTGAGATGTGATTGACAGCAGTGACAGAGGTTTGTCAAAGGACTTTATCAATAAATAAAAGTAAATGAATATTAATATTAACTGATTTGCAAATTAATAATTAGTTTGTGTGTGATCATTTTGAGGAGGTCAAACATCTGCAGATTCAGCTTTACAGCGCTGATGAATGTGTTTCTGCTGTTTTTCTCTCGTGGTGCGTTCAGTGTCCTGCCAGGCCTCCGTGACCTCTGACCCCTGCTGTGGAGTGTTCTGCTGTGTCTTCTCGTTTTAATCTGCTGGTATTTCCTGTCTGAGAGAAGATGGAGCACTTTGTTTTCCTCAGGAGCCTCTGTCAGCTCCGTCAGCAGCTCTTGTTGGACTGTGCCACGTTGCATCAGATCTTCATCATCACAGAGCCTCCTCATCCTCTGGACTCCACAAATCTGTCACCTGTCGTGTTGAATATTTTCATCTGTAGAAACTCAGAGGAGACCTGAGGCTGCTGCACACCTGTGCCTCCATTCATACGGTCACCAGAGGGGAAATGATCCACTGCTGCAGTTTAGTTTTGGTTCCTGTTCACACTGACTTGTTACAGACCAACCAGGAGGAGTAAACAGGAAGTTGTGTCGGCTGACAGGTGACTGGTTGATTGGACAGTTTTGGCATCATCAGGACCCAGGTGGGGAAATCAGACAGAAGGTTGTGCAGCAGCACTTTAATGTTTCTAACATGTTTCTGTTTGTGTTGTTTGGTTAAACATGTAAACATTGTAAACATGATTATCAGACTGCAGGTCACACACACACACAGTCCACACAGTGACGGCAAATTGAACAGCTTTTTAATCAGTTGACCTGCATCTGTGTTACCATGGTCACATGTATGCATTAGCGTTAACAGGTTATAGGATATACATCATCTTTATCAGGATCAGCTGATGGATTTAATATTGGTGTATCTGCATCATAACATCCTGTGACTGGTTCGTTTTCTTTCACACCACAAACAGACCTGAGTTCATTTTAACTGAACCAAACAGGTGTGAAAGCACCCTAAGATACCTGAGTCCCTGGTCGTTATCCTGGTCCTGGTCCAAAGGTCCAGAGGGGTTGTGTGTGTATCTGTCTGTCAGCATTCAAATAAGCACAAGAAGTTTGTGCTCTAGAGAAAGGATCAGCACTCAGTGAATAACCTCCTAAGCCCTATGATAAGCTATTATGGCAAGGCTTAACTATACAGACCAGTGAGCAGTGATAACTAACATGTCTTTGGGGTCATCAGGTGGGAACCTCCTTTCACCAGTGTTTCATCTAGTTGGTCCCACGACACCTCCAGGAGGCTAGACAGTGATCTCTGGCGTCCCAGAGACACTCCCCTAATGCCAGGTCTCACTGCTCCCCACACCAACCCAACAACCTCCTTTACCTTACTTACACATGGCTTTCTCAGCCCAAATAGCACTGCCACCTTCAACAAACCCAGGCTCCGTACATGCGAGCTCCAGGTAGAGACAGTGCTGATACTACCTTTCCTAGCACATTCACCACACTCTATTTCACATGCTGCATAGCATAACTACAATATAAGCTAAAGTTAAAGGAGATAGATAAAGTCTCAGGATCAGCAAACACACTCACCTTGCAGCATGGTCTCAAACAAAAGGGATTCAAATAGGCCACTCCCACACTTAAATAACCTTCCTCTTCCTGGATTTCCTCCTGAGAGGAAGTGGATCTCTCCACCTGATCTCAAGGAGTTATGTACCCTGCTTAGTAGTTCCCCCTGCTGGCCCCCAACTGACATTATTTCTTCGGTAATAGATAAACTGGCTGGTTCTTGCTGCTTCATCTGACATTTCCCTCACTGTCTTCCTCAGACTCTGTTCCCACACTCCGAGTTCCCCCAGGAGCGAGACAGCTGATCTTGCTATGAATCCCCTACACCCCACTTCCACTGGACAAATCCTAGTCTTCCATCCTCGCTGCTCAGCTTCTGCTCCTAAGTCTGCATATCTAAGCTTTTTTCTTTCATAGGCTTCTTCCACTGAGTCTTCCCAAGGAACTGTCAGCTCAATGAAATAAACTATCCGTTGACTCACTGACCACAACACTATGTCAGGCCTCTGCCTGGTACAAACTATTTTCTGGGGAACAACAACAGCAGTTAATCTCACAAACTACTGGACCTGTCAGCTTCATATTTTGTATGACTGTATGCTCATTGACTGTTTTATACGTCACTGACTCCGCCCTCTTTTAACGACTTTTCCAGACTTTGTCTCAGCCGATAACAACAAGCCGTAGCGTCTGTGACAGGAAACATTCGACACATTCTGACCTTCATCATGGATCAAAAACTGCCGTCTGTAGAAAAGTCTTGTCTCATTTTGAAGCCTAGAATCTGCAGATTAATTCTACACCTGATATAAAGTCAGTCACTGCATGAGACCCATCAGGGTTCCTTCTGGAGCACATACTTTTTTTTTTTTTTTAACTCCCAGTGTATCCTTAAATAATTCGGAGCGTTACCTGCAGTCTGCTCACAGTCAGAACAGAGACCGTCTCCTGACATCACACCCTGAACTTTGACCCTCTGACTTTTAGATCCATTACCATGGAGATAAAACAAATGGCACTCACAGAGACAGAGGTCGACCCTGAGAGCTCTGCTGCTGTTACTGTGTGATGTGTAGTTTCAGATTGTAACACATGATATCTGTGACAGTGAAATTACATCTGCAGTTCTCTGTCAGTGTTTTTTTATACCTCTGTCCTGTTGTTGTTTGTTGGTTTCTTATTCTGTTTGTTTAAACAATTAATATTCCTGTTTTTACTGTTCGATTAGTCGTCAGTTAGTTGAATGTGCTGTTGTCCGTCACTGTGACCTCTGACAGCTGTCGATTGGCTGCAACATGTCTGTGGCTCAGTCAGTGTGAAGTATCGTCCGCTGTGCAGAGGATTGTGGGTCAAAACAGACAGTGAAGCATGCTGGGTAAGAGACCAGTGGCAGTTCTAGGCCAGTTTCAATGGGGGGCCAAGCTAGGGCCAGTCCTTTTGATACGGGGGCAAATACAAGTAGGGTTAAATATCGAAGTCTGAACAATAAGACATATATATATATATATATATATATATATATATATATATATATATATATATTTAGAAAAGACGAGAGTATCTGATCAATTTTCACAATAAAACACCCATGAAAACTGCAGATCTGTTTCACATGGCTACATCAACATGATGTGACATGTAACTACCATGAGCCAAATGAGAAAGAAAAAGTTTTAAGAGCTTACTTCAATGGTGCTGTGTGTTGCTGTGCAGGCTCAGAGTTGTCTTAAATACAGCTACACGATTCTCTACTGATGTTGTCGGTGCCGCTTTAAGTGGTCCAACTGGCAACCTGTTGAGACGATTTTGTTAGGCGCTCCGCATCGCCCCTCCAACTCTTGGGCAGGGGGGCCACGGGGGGGGTGGGTGGGTGGGCTGGACTTGGAGTTACAGGGGCATTGGCCCCTGCTGCCCCCCCCCCCTCCTAAAACCGCCATTATAAGAGATTGCAAAATACGACCAGATGCAGTAGAACATCCTGGTATTTGTGGCGTACTGCATCTGACCTACTCTGTATTTTGACATACTGAATGTCTTGCTGGCGTACTGTACAGTCTGGCAGGACGGGGAACACACAGAGTTCAGCTCTGCACTGTGCTTTGAAGTCAATTTTAGTTTTGGCCAAACAGTCGTACTGCAGTTTCCGGGCTCCATCATGTGACGCCCTGCAGCCCAGAAAAACCTTTCCTCATTGACTTACATTGTTACACAGACGCCTGTAAATCAGAGGAAATATTTTTTTGAGCATCACCACCCCTGAGAAGTGTTTCCTTTCACCATCAGGATTTGATTCATTCAGTCTGATAACACTGGAAAGTCTAGATGAGCCACACGATCAGATCATTTGGTCACCATTCAAGTTAACGGAGCACAAACACAAAAGTCTCAGCCATGCTCGGTGGCTGTAGGTCTTCAGTGCGTCCGCTCTGTGGGCCTAATGATGCAGACACAGTGCTGATCATCAGGTGACGTCATACTGAGGAAACAGAGGTTTTTGGGTTTTTTTAAAGATTATTTTTTCAGACTTTTTGCCTTTAATGTACAGGACAGAGTGAAATGGGAGAGAGAGAGAGCGGGGGCGACATGCAGCAAATGGCTGCAAGCAGGAGTCGAACCCTCAACCGCTGCGGCGAGGCACTGCCATCGTACATGGGGCACCAGCACCATCCACTGCGCTACCGAGGCCCCAAAACAGAGTTTATGGCTTCATGCATTGAGCCTCGTATTCCCTTAGCCCTTAGCAGTAATGATTTTATGAGCTTTTTTAATGACAAAATTCTAACTATTAGAGGCAAAATTCATGACCTCCTGCCCTCAGATAGTACCTATCTAACCTCAAACACAGCTGTAAAACCTAATATATATTTAGATTGCTTCTCCCCAATTTCTCTTCAAGAATTGACTGCAGTGATTTCTTCATCCAAATCATCAACGTGTCTCTTAGACCCCATCCCAACTAGGCTACTTAAGGAGGTCTTTCCTTTAGTTAACACTCATATATTAGATATGATCAATATATCCTTATTAACAGGCTATGTACCACAGTCTTTTAAGGTAGCTGTAATTAAACCTCTACTAAAAAAGCCCACCCTGGATCCAGAGGTGTTAGCCAACTATAGACCAATATCTAATCTTCCCTTTATGTCAAAGATCCTTGAGAAAGTAGTCGCAGACCAGCTGTGTGATTTTCTCCAGGATAATAATTTATTTGAGGAATTTCAGTCAGGATTTAGAGTGCATCATAGCACTGAGACAGCACTAGTTAAAATTACAAATGACCTTCTGATTGCTTCAGACAAAGGACTCGTCTCTGTACTTGTTTTATTAGATCTTAGTGCGGCGTTTGACACAATTGACCATCAAATTCTGCTGCAGAGACTGGATCACTTAATTGGCTTAAAAGGTTCAGCACTAAGCTGGTTTAAATCTTATTTATCTGATCGTTTTCAATTTGTTGACGTTCGCAATGAACCATCCTTACGTACTAAAGTTTGTTTTGGAGTTCCATGAGTTCTGTGCTCGGACCAATCCTGTTTACTCTATATATGCTTCCGTTAGGTAACATCATTAGAAATCACTCTATAAATTTCCATTGTTATGCGGATGATACTCAGTTGTATTTATCAATGAAGCCAGAAGAAAGCAATCAATTAACTAAACTCCATAATTGCCTTAAAGACATAAAAACTTGGATGAGCACCAATTTCCTGATGTTAAATTCAGACAAAACTGAAGTTATTGTTCTTGGCCCCAAACAACTCAGAGACTCTTTATCTGATGACATAGTTTCTCTAGATGGCATTGCTCTGGCCTCTAGCACTACCGTAAGAAACCTCGGAGTAACATTTGATCAAGATTTGTCTTTTAATTCTCATTTAAAACAAACCTCACGGACTGCATTTTTTCATCTGCGTAATATTGCGAAAATTAGGCCTATCCTGACCCGAAAGATGCAGAAAAATTGGTCCACGCTTTTGTTACCTCAAGGCTGGATTACTGTAACTCTCTATTATCAGGTAGCTCTAGTAAGTCCTTAAAAACTCTCCAGCTAATTCAGAATGCAGCAGCACGTGTACTAACAGGAACTAATAAACGCGATCATATCTCTCCTGTTTTAGCTTCTCTGCATTGGCTCTCTGTAAAATCCAGAATTGAATTTAAAATCCTACTCCCAACTTACAAGGCTCTAAATGGTCAGGCTCCGTCATATCTTAGAGAGCTCATAGTGCCATATTATCCCACCAGAACACTGCGCTCTGAGAACGCAGGGTTACTCGTGGTCCCTAAAGTCTCCAAAAGTAGATCAGGAGCCAGAGCCTTTAGCTATCAGGCTCCTCTCCTGTGGAATCATCTTCCTGTTACGGTCCGGGAGGCAGACACCGTCTCCACATTTAAGACTAGACTTAAGACTTTCCTCTTTGATAAAGCTTATAGTTAGGGCTGGCTCAGGCTTGTCCTGTACCAGCCCCTAGTTAGGCTGACTTAGGCCTAGTCTGCTGGAGGACCCCTCTATAATACACCGGGCCCCTTCTCTCCTTCTCTCTCTCTCTCTCTCTCTCTCTCGTATCCTATTACTGCATCTTGCTAACCCGGCCATTCTGGATGTCACTAACTCGGCTTCTTCTCCGGAGCCTTTGTGCTCCACTGTCTCTCAGATTAACTCATATCACAGCGGTGCCTGGACAGCGTGACGTGTGTGGTTGTGCTGCTGCCGTGGTCCTGCCAGATGCCTCCTGCTGCTGCTGCCATCATTAGTCATTAGTCATACTTCTTCTGTTATTATACACATATGATTATTGTCACACATGTATACTGCCAGGTATTAATACATACTTTCAACATATTGTACCGCAGTAACCAGAACTATAACTATAATATTATTACTTCCATTAATGTTGTTGTAAGATACTGTCATTACCTGCATATCTCTCTCTCTCTCTCTCTCTCTCTCTCTCTCTCTCTCTCTCTGTCTCATTGTGTCATGTGGATTACTGTTAATTTATCATGTTGATCTGTTCTGTACGACATCTATTGCACGTCTGTCCGTCCTGGAAGAGGGATCCCTCCTCAGTTGCTCTTCCTGAGGTTTCTACCGTTTTTTCCCCGTTAAAGGGTTTTTTGGGGAGTTTTTCCTGATCAGCTGTGAGGGTCATAAGGACAGAGGGATGTCGTATGCTGTAAAGCCCTGTGAGGCAAATTGTGATTTGTGATATTGGGCTTTATAAATAAAATTGATTGATTGATTGATTGATGCATCACTGAGCAGCTACGATAGCAATGAACGGAGCTCCGCCTCCAACACTGTATCCAGGTCTGTTTAAACATCCATGACTGATTCACTTCTTCTTCTACTGTCTGTCTGATGGCAGATTTTCAGTGTTAAACTTTTCTTCAGGATGTTTCTCTCCACCATCACTTCAACAATGAGCAGCGATGACCTCCAGCCAATCAATCACTTCCACTTCCTGTCTCTGAACTGACCAATCACTTCCACTTCCTGTGGCTGCTGTGACTTCTCAGTGTGGAGGACGATGGAGCTGCTGCTGATGGAGCGTCGGCGTCTTCTTCTGATACGATCGCTGAGGTTTGTGGTCACCATGGAAACTGATGAGTAATTCCTCTCATCACTGTGTGCACACACACACACACACACACACACACATACATAAACACTGATTTCATAACACAGAGTTTGATCATTTTGTGATTTGCAGAATAAATGTTGAGTCTATTTTTTCACTCTGAGGATTCAAGTCACCAGAGGAGCTGAGAGATTGCATATTTTAACACTGTAACCATGGTAACATGACTGGATATTATGGCCTGTAAAAGGCATGGACATTCAGCGGGACAAAAACAAGATGTCTCCACAAGGGGCGCTGCAGAGCTGACGGGGAGGAGAAAGTCCTGCAGGAGACGGAGTGAAAATCTCTTCAGTGGGTTTAAAGCACAGATTACAGATGACAGATTACAGATTACACATGACAGATTACAGATGACAGATTACAGATGACAGATTACAGATTACACATGACAGATTACAGATGACAGATTACACATGACAGATTACAGATGACAGATGACAGATTACAGATGAAGGATTACAGATGACAGATTACAGATGACACATGACAGATTACAGATGACAGATTACAGATGACAGATGAAGGATTACAGATGACAAATTACAGATGACACATGACAGATTACAGATGACAGATTACAGATTACACATGACAGATTACAGATGACAGATTACAGATGACAGATGAAGGATTACAGATGACAGATTACAGATGACACATGACAGATTACAGATGACAGATTACAGATTACAGATGACAGATGACACATCACAGATGACAGATTACAGATGACAGATTACAGATGACAGATTACAGATGACACATCACAGATGACAGATTACAGATGACAGATTACAGATTACAGATGACACATCACAGATGACAGATTACAGATGACACATCACAGATGACTGTCTGTCTGTGTGTCTCTGTGTGTCAGTGTGTGTGTGTGTCTGTGTGTGTGTCAGCGTGTGTGTGTGTCTGTGTGTCTCTGTGTGTCAGTGTGTGTGTGTGTCTGTCTGTGTGTCTCTGTGTGTCAGTGTGTGTGTGTGTCTGTCTGTGTGTCTCTGTGTGTCAGTGTGTCAGCGTGTGTGTGTGTCTGTCTGTCTGTCTCTGTGTCTCTGTGTGTCTGTCTGTGTGTGTGTCTCTGTGTGTCTGTCTGTGTGTGTGTCTGTGTGTCTGTCTGTGTGTCCCTGTGTGTGTGTGTGTGTGTCTGTGTCTAGTATAACCACTGGTATAACCAGTATAACCAGTGTAACCAGTATAACCAGTATAACCAGTGTATCCAGTATAACCAGTGTGAATGTGGGTCCTTATTAAAGGAACTCTCTGTGATATTGACTGAAACATGTTTATGTGACTGGTTGTTTTGCTGCTGCTGTGTGACGTCACAGAGCGGCTGTGGAACAGGAAGTGGTCAGACTGAGGAGCACCCAGTGGACTTTGTCCTTTGTGATGAAACTCAGAGTCAACAGACAGAGAGGCTCCTCAGAGGACACACACACACACACACACACACACACTGAGAGTTACTGAGCTGTGACGCCCCCTGCTGTTCACATCTGTCTCTGCTAACGCTCTTATTCTGAAATACACACACACACACTGTCAAACAGGAAGGAAAAAAACATCATAACTTTGTGAAGCAGCAACAGGAAGTTTCTCCTCAAACATACATCGTTAATATAAATTATGACACAACAAGAGGAGATTTAAATTTAATTATTAAATTATTAAAATGAAGATATTAAATTACAAACTGTCACTATGTCGTCATGTTGTTTGAAGACAAACAGAAACAATAAATCATCTGAAAAGATTTTTTATCCTGAAAAATTATTTTACTTTTTATGTTTATCTTTCTAAACTTTTGATTATTTTTATTGCAGTGTGAGTTTAGTTTAGTAACAGGTGTAGTTTAGTAACAGGTACAGTTTAGTAACAGGTATAGTTTAGGAACAGGTATAGTTTAGGAACGTGTAGTTTAGTAACAGGTATAGTTTAGGAACAGGTGTAGTTTAGTAATAGGTGTAGTTTAGTAACAGGTATAGTTTAGGAACAGGTATAGTTTAGCAACAGGTGTAGTTTAGTAATAGGTGTAGTTTAGTAACAGGTATAGTTTAGGAACAGGTATAGTTTAGCAACAGGTGTAGTTTAGTAATAGGTGTAGTTTAGGAACAGGTACAGTTTAGGAACAGGTATAGTTTAGCAACAGGTGTAGTTTAGTAATAGGTGTAGTTTAGGAACAGGTACAGTTTAGGAACAGGTATAGTTTAGCAACAGGTGTAGTTTAGTAATAGGTGTAGTTTAGGAACAGGTACAGTTTAGGAACAGGTATAGTTTAGCAACAGGTGTAGTTTAGTAACAGGTACAGTTTAGGAACAGGTACAGTTTAGGAACAGGTGTAGTTTAGTAACAGGTGTAGTTTAGTAACAGGTACAGTTTAGGAACAGGTACAGTTTAGGAACAGGTATAGTTTAGCAACAGGTATAGTTTAGGAACAGGTATAGTTTAGGAACGTGTAGTTTAGTAACAGGTGTAGTTTAGTAACAGGTACAGTTTAGTAACAGGTACAGTTTAGTAACAGGTACAGTTTAGGAACAGGTATAGTTTAGGAACGTGTAGTTTAGTAACAGGTACAGTTTAGTAACAGGTACAGTTTAGTAACAGGTATAGTTTAGGAACAGGTATAGTTTAGGAACGTGTAGTTTAGTAACAGGTGTAGTTTAGTAACAGGTACAGTTTAGTAACAGGTACAGTTTAGGAACAGGTATAGTTTAGGAACGTGTAGTTTAGTAACAGGTACAGTTTAGTAACAGGTACAGTTTAGTAACAGGTACAGTTTAGGAACAGGTATAGTTTAGGAACGTGTAGTTTAGTAACAGGTACAGTTTAGTAACAGGTACAGTTTAGTAACAGGTACAGTTTAGGAACAGGTATAGTTTAGGAACGTGTAGTTTAGTAACAGGTACAGTTTAGTAACAGGTACAGTTTAGGAACAGGTATAGTTTAGGAACGTGTAGTTTAGTAACAGGTACAGTTTAGCAACAGGTATAGTTTAGGAACAGGTATAGTTTAGGAACGTGTAGTTTAGTAACAGGTGTAGTTTAGTAACAGGTACAGTTTAGTAACAGGTACAGTTTAGGAACAGGTGTAGTTTAGTAACAGGTGTAGTTTAGTAACAGGTACAGTTTAGGAACAGGTATAGTTTAGGAACAGGTATAGTTTAGGAACAGGTATAGTTTAGGAACGTGTAGTTTAGTAACAGGTACAGTTTAGTAACAGGTACAGTTTAGGAACAGGTATAGTTTAGGAACGTGTAGTTTAGTAACAGGTACAGTTTAGTAACACGTATAGTTTAGGAACAGGTATAGTTTAGGAACGTGTAGTTTAGTAACAGGTACAGTTTAGTAACAGGTACAGTTTAGTAACAGGTACAGTTTAGGAACAGGTATAGTTTAGGAACGTGTAGTTTAGTAACAGGTACAGTTTACTAACAGGTACAGTTTAGGAACAGGTATAGTTTAGGAACGTGTAGTTTAGTAACAGGTACAGTTTAGCAACAGGTATAGTTTAGGAACAGGTATAGTTTAGGAACGTGTAGTTTAGTAACAGGTGTAGTTTAGTAACAGGTACAGTTTAGTAACAGGTACAGTTTAGGAACAGGTGTAGTTTAGTAACAGGTGTAGTTTAGTAACAGGTACAGTTTAGGAACAGGTACAGTTTAGGAACAGGTATAGTTTAGCAACAGGTATAGTTTAGGAACAGGTATAGTTTAGTAACAGGTACAGTTTAGTAACAGGTACAGTTTAGTAACAGGTACAGTTTAGTAACAGGTATAGTTTAGGAACGTGTAGTTTAGTAACAGGTACAGTTTAGTAACACGTATAGTTTAGGAACAGGTATAGTTTAGGAACGTGTAGTTTAGTAACAGGTGTAGTTTAGTAACAGGTACAGTTTAGTAACAGGTACAGTTTAGGAACAGGTATAGTTTAGGAACGTGTAGTTTAGTAACAGGTGTAGTTTAGTAACAGGTACAGTTTAGGAACAGGTACAGTTTAGGAACAGGTATAGTTTAGGAACGTGTAGTTTAGTAACAGGTACAGTTTAGTAACAGGTACAGTTTAGTAACAGGTATAGTTTAGGAACAGGTATAGTTTAGGAACAGGTGTAGTTTAGTAACAGGTGTAGTTTAGTAACAGGTACAGTTTAGGAACAGGTACAGTTTAGGAACAGGTACAGTTTAGCAACAGGTGTAGTTTAGTAATAGGTGTAGTTTAGTAACAGGTACAGTTTAGTAACAGGTATAGTTTAGCAACAGGTGTAGTTTAGCAATAGGTGTAGTTTAGTAACAGGTACAGTTTAGTAACAGGTATAGTTTAGTAACAGGTACAGTTTAGGAACAGGTACAGTTTAGGAACAGGTATAGTTTAGCAACAGGTGTAGTTCAGTAATAGGTGTAGTTTAGTAACAGGTACAGTTTAGTAACAGGTATAGTTTAGTAACAGGTACAGTTTAGGAACAGGTACAGTTTAGGAACAGGTGTAGTTTAGTAACAGGTGTAGTTTAGTAACAGGTACAGTTTAGGAACAGGTATAGTTTAGCAACAGGTGTAGTTTAGTAATAGGTATAGTTTAGGAACAGGTGTAGTTTAGTAACAGGTACAGTTTAGTAACAGGTATAGTTTAGTAACAGGTACAGTTTAGGAACAGGTATAGTTTAGTAACAGGTACAGTTTAGGAACAGGTATAGTTTAGGAACGTGTAGTTTAGTAACAGGTGTAGTTTAGTAACAGGTACAGTTTAGGAACAGGTACAGTTTAGGAACAGGTATAGTTTAGCAACAGGTGTAGTTTAGTAACAGGTGTAGTTTAGTAACAGGTATAGTTTAGGAACAGGTACAGTTTAGGAACAGGTATAGTTTAGGAACAGGTGTAGTTTAGTAACAGGTGTAGTTTAGTAACAGGTACAGTTTAGTAACAGGTATAGTTTAGGAACAGGTGTAGTTTAGTAACAGGTACAGTTTAGTAACAGGTATAGTTTAGTAACAGGTACAGTTTAGGAACATGTGTAGTTTAGTAACAGGTGTAGTTTAGTAACATGTATAGTTTAGTAACAGGCGTTGTTTAGTAACAGGTGTAGTTTAGGAACGGTGTAGTTTAGTAACAGGTATAGTTTAGGAACATGTGTAGTTTAGTAACAGGTGTAGTTTAGGAACATGTGTAGTTTAGTAACAGGTGTAGTTTAGGAACAGGTATAGTTTAGGAACAGGTACAGTTTAGTAACAGGTGTAGTTTAGGAACAGGTATAGTTTAGGAACAGGTGTAGTTTAGTAACAGGTATAGTTTAGGAACAGGTATAGTTTAGGAACAGGTGTAGTTTAGTAACAGGTATAGTTTAGGAACAGGTACAGTTTAGTAACAGGCATAGTTTAGGAACGTGTAGTTTAGTAACAGGTACAGTTTCGTAACAGGTATAGTTTCGTAACAGGTGTAGTTTAGGAACAGGTGTAGTTTAGGAACATGTGTAGTTTAGTAACAGATATAGTTTAGTAACAGGTGTAGTTTAGGAACAGGTGTAGTTTAGTAACAGGCATAGTTTAGGAACGTGTAGTTTAGTAACAGCTATAGTTTCGTAACTGGTGTAGTTTAGGAACAGGTGTAGTTTAGTAACAGGTGTAGTTTAGGAGCATGTGTTGTTTAGGAACATGTGTTGTTTAGTAACAGGTGTCATTTAGGAACAGGTGTAGTTTAGTAACAGGTATAGTTTAGTAACAGGTACAGTTTAGTAACAGGTATAGTTTAGGAACATGTGTAGTTTAGTAACAGGTGTAGTTTAGGAACGGTGTAGTTTAGTAACAGGTATAGTTTAGGAACATGTGTAGTTTAGGAACAGGTGTAGTTTAGTAACGTGTTGTTTAGTAACAGGTGTCATTTAGGAACAGGTGTAGTTTAGTAACAGGTATAGTTTAGGAACATGTGTAGTTTAGTAACAGGCGTTGTTTAGGAACAGGTGTAGTTTAGGAACATGTGTAGTTTAGTAACAGGTGTAGTTTAGTAACAGGTATAGTTTAGTATCAGGTGTAGTTTAGGAACATGTGTTGTTTAGGAACATGTGTTGTTTAGTAACAGGTGTCATTTAGGAACAGGTGTAGTTTAGTAACAGGTATAGTTTAGTAACAGGTACAGTTTAGTAACAGGTATAGTTTAGGAACAGGTGTAGTTTAGGAACATGTGTTGTTTAGTAACAGGTATAGTTTAGTAACAGGTACAGTTTAGTAACAGGTATAGTTTAGGAACAGGTGTAGTTTAGGAACATGTGTTGTTTAGTAACAGGTATAGTTTAGTAACAGGTACAGTTTAGCAACAGGTGTAGTTTAGGAGCATGTGTTGTTTAGGAACATGTGTTGTTTAGTAACAGGTGTCATTTAGGAACAGGTGTAGTTTAGTAACAGGTATAGTTTAGTAACAGGTACAGTTTAGTAACAGGTATAGTTTAGGAACAGGTGTAGTTTAGGAACATGTGTTGTTTAGTAACAGGTATAGTTTAGTAACAGGTACAGTTTAGCAACAGGTATAGTTTAGGAACAGGTATAGTTTAGTAACAGGTATAGTTTAGTAACAGGTACAGTTTAGTAACAGGTACAGTTTAGTAACAGGTGTAGTTTAGGAACATGTGTTGTTTAGTAACAGGTATAGTTTAGTAACAGGTACAGTTTAGTAACAGGTATAGTTTAGGAACAGGTGTAGTTTAGGAACATGTGTTGTTTAGTAACAGGTATAGTTTAGTAACAGGTGTAGTTTAGGAACATGTGTTGTTTAGTAACAGGTATAGTTTAGTAACAGGTACAGTTTAGTAACAGGTATAGTTTAGGAACAGGTGTAGTTTAGGAACATGTGTTGTTTAGTAACAGGTATAGTTTAGTAACAGGTATAGTTTAGTAACAGGTATAGTTTAGGAACAGGTATAGTTTAGTAACAGGTACAGTTTAGTAACAGGTGTAGTTTAGGAACATGTGTTGTTTAGTAACAGGTATAGTTTAGTAACAGGTACAGTTTAGTAACAGGTATAGTTTAGGAACAGGTGTAGTTTAGGAACATGTGTTGTTTAGTAACAGGTATAGTTTAGTAACAGGTACAGTTTAGTAACAGGTATAGTTTAGGAACATGTGTAGTTTAGTAACAGGTATAGTTTAGTAACAGGTACAGTTTAGTAACAGGTGTAGTTTAGGAACATGTGTAGTTTAGGAACAGGTATAGTTTAGTAACAGGTACAGTTTAGTAACAGGTGTAGTTTAGGAACATGTGTAGTTTAGTAACAGGTGTCATTTAGGAACAGGTGTAGTTTAGTAACAGGTATAGTTTAGTAACAGGTACAGTTTAGTAACAGGTATAGTTTAGGAACAGGTGTAGTTTAGGAACATGTGTTGTTTAGTAACAGGTATAGTTTAGTAACAGGTACAGTTTAGTAACAGGTATAGTTTAGGAACAGGTGTAGTTTAGGAACATGTGTTGTTTAGTAACAGGTATAGTTTAGTAACAGGTACAGTTTAGCAACAGGTGTAGTTTAGGAGCATGTGTTGTTTAGGAACATGTGTTGTTTAGTAACAGGTGTCATTTAGGAACAGGTGTAGTTTAGTAACAGGTATAGTTTAGTAACAGGTACAGTTTAGTAACAGGTATAGTTTAGGAACAGGTGTAGTTTAGGAACATGTGTTGTTTAGTAACAGGTATAGTTTAGTAACAGGTACAGTTTAGCAACAGGTATAGTTTAGGAACAGGTATAGTTTAGTAACAGGTACAGTTTAGTAACAGGTGTAGTTTAGGAACATGTGTTGTTTAGTAACAGGTATAGTTTAGGAACAGGTACAGTTTAGGAACAGGTGTAGTTTAGGAACATGTGTTGTTTAGTAACAGGTACAGTTTAGTAACAGGTATAGTTTAGGAACAGGTACAGTTTAGGAACATGTGTAGTTTAGTAACAGGTGTAGTTTAGTAACATGTATAGTTTAGTAACAGGCGTTGTTTAGTAACAGGTGTAGTTTAGGAACAGGTATAGTTTAGTAACAGGTACAGTTTAGTAACAGGTGTAGTTTAGGAACACGTGTAGTTTAGTAACAGGTACAGGACAGGACAGGAGGTCATGAATTTTGCCTCTAGTAGTTAGAATTTTGTCATTAAAAAAGCTCATAAAATCATTACTGCTAAGGGCTAAAGGAATACAAGGCTCAATAGAGCTCTGACTCTCAGTCAGCCTGGCTACAGTGCTGAAAAGAAACCTGGGGTTGTTCTTATTGTCTTCTATTAGAGCTGAGTAATAGTTTGCTCTGGCATTGCGGAGGCCCCTCTTATAAGTTTTGAGACTGTCTGTCCAGATTGAATATAAATGTATATATATTTACACATACATATTAGGGCTGTCAACGAATATTCTAAATTCGAATTTGAAAAAAATGGACCTTTGAATGTGAAAATTGATATTCGATTGTGGAGAAAAAACCCCCCACCACCGCAGCTGTCCTCTTTGTGAGTGGGCGTTGGCATCAGACGCGCATTTCTCCAGCCTGGTCGACAAGTGGTTCTGCTTCCAGCTGTTGTCTCCGTCACCCGACTTGACACATTCGCTCATGGCTCGCGCAGAAAATAGACCAGACACCGAAACGATCACTGCAGGGTGCGAGCCGGTCACGGTCTGGTGCTTCGAGGCTATTCGCAGTGCTTCTGCGGGCGGTGTGGCCACGGGTCAGAGAGGGGGGGTGAATGAGAGGTCCGCGGTCGTTTATAATGTAATGTTATAGATAATTGTTTTATGTGCTTTAATGTGTAGGTATGTAAATGTTTTCAAAGACGTTTATGTTGAAATAAAAATACCTTGAAGTAGTTATGTTTCCTTGTATTAGTTTGCCCTTTTGTGGACATAACAAAAAATATTCGAATGGTTCGAACCTATGAGTTATTTTTAGAAGGAATATTCGAACGTCATTTTTGAGCAATTTTGACATCCCTAATACATATACACACACACACACACACACACACACACACACACACACACACATATATATATATATATATATATATATATATATACAATAAGACACATATATATATATATATGTGTCTTATTGTTCAGACTTCGATATTTGACCCTACTTGTATTTGCCCCCGTATCAAAAGGACTGGCCCTAGCTTGGCCCCCCCATTGAAACTTGGCTTAGAACCGCCACTGCTGGTGTGTAGCTGTAGTAGTATCTATCTGCGCTGCGCCTTTATTGTGAAAGCGGAGCAGAGCGGAAGTTGACAGTTAGCATACCGTAGCTCGGTGTCTCCAGTGAGTGTGTGTGTGTCTGTGTGTGTGTGTGTGTGTGTTCAGGTGTGAACATGTTACCTTTATCTATTAAAGACGACGAGTACAAACCCGCCAAGTTCAACCTGCTGCTCAAGCTCTCAGGATGGTTCAGGTAAACTCACCTGCTGGAGCTAAATGCTAACGGAGGAGCTAACGGTCAAGCAGCTAACAGTTAGGATGAGCTGTTAGCCTGATGCTAACCGGTTAGCCTGATGCTAACAGATGTGTGGATTCTTTATTAAAGTGTGTCTCAGCTCACTGTGGGCTGTTACTGCAGGTGTTACTGTGTGTGAACGGGACCGCCAGCAGGGAATAACCCGGGTTTCTGTCGGGTTTCCTGTGTCGGGTTGTGTCGGGTCTGTCCGATGATGGAGGTGTTGTGATTGTTTGGTGTTTTCAGGTCGATCCTCGCGGATAAAACCTCGCGGAACTTGTTCTTCTTCCTCTGTCTCAACCTCTCGTTCGCCTTCGTGGAGCTGACGTACGGCCTCTGGAGCAACAGGTGAGCTAACACTGTTAGCATCCGTTAGCATCAGCTGTTTGTTCTGCTCACGATGTGCCACGTAGTGTTAGTGTTAGTGTGTGTGTGTGTGTGTGTGTGTGTGTGTGTGTGTGTGTGTGTGCGCGCCTCCACACTTCCTGTCGAGCAGTGATCAGACAGGCCTGATGTGTTTATTGATCAGTGATCAGATTATTCTCCTGTCTTCAGTAACAGAGGTGTAAACTTCTCTCAGTTCAGCTTCATTGCTCAAACTTGAGTTTCTGTTTAATTTTGATGCTTCAGCTGACGCCATCTTTGATGTGTACCGTTACCATGGTTACTGACAGAACTGAAAAAAAAAAGGCTGAAAATCTGAGAAGTGTTCTCTTCATACCTGTGAATGTCTCTGTGGACAGACACAGTTAAACTACTTCTACTTTAAAGATGCTGGGTGGCTCAGTCTTCACTAATCGTTCAGTACAGGTGAGTTTTCATGTTCACCTCACCTGTACTTTGGACCCCAGGAAGACTTGTTGGTTACTACGGTACCAGATAATGGGGATCCTTAATAAACTAAACTAAACTGCTGAAAACCACAAAGTGATTCTGGACCTGAACTTCAGCTCAGAGCAGAGATTGATTCTTCTTGGGTCTGTACATGCTGCGTCTTTAACCACCTAGAAAACACGAGGTGGAGCGCTGGGTGCTACTCTGTGCTAACTGTCAGGGCTGCAGACACAGGTTGCATCTGAAGTTGCTAAGCGACCATAACCAGCTCTGTGTCACAGTCTACTGACCTGAGATCTTGAGGTCAGAGCTGATCTACTTTTTGGTGATGTTTTTTAAGGTGTGTTTCAGGCCTAGAATAATGTTGCTGGGACAGATGTGACGTTCTGACAGCTCTGCACTAACATGATCAACTTCTCCTCCATATTTATCACACACTGATATTTACTGAAGAAGGAAAGGTATCTGTGGGCTGTGATTGGTTGTTCCTCGTCACATGACATGCGGCGTGCGCTGCTGTGTTCCAAAAGGAGCAGGGAACAGCTGTCGCACCCCGATAAATAGGTGATTGGGGACACATGTGCGCCGCAACAGCATCTGTCTGGCTTTTGAGAGCACCTTCTGTGTGTCTACATGGAAAACAATGAATTTGAGGGTGCAAATCCCCAGCAGCATGTGAACAGATCCTGAGGCGCTTTTTGCAGACACGAAAAACAAAAAAACACAGTTTTTGGTGTCAGCTGGCACAGAGAGGTTCCCTGCGCCCGGCCACGTGTTTTCCAGGTGGTAAAAGACGCAGCATGTGTCCTAGCCTGTAGTAATAACTGTCACTATCTCACCTGTCTGTCTGACTGTGTGTCTGTCTGACTGTGTGTCCGTCTGTCTGTGTGTCTGTCTGTCTGTCGAATGAATGAATGAATGAATGAATGAGTTTTATTTTCATGTCATGTCCAAAGACCCATCCCTTACAGGATTATAAGACACCAGAAAAAGAAAATCATCAGTTTACAAAATCACATCCACTTAATTTGGGGGCTACACAATTTACACCAGAAAAACAAAACAAAACAAAAAAAAGAAAACAAATGAATAAATAAATAAAAGTAAATAATAGTTCTTTCTCCACAACAAAACCAAAATAGATATTTTTACATATATGTTACTTTTCTTCGTTTATCCCAAGCTTTCTCTAAATAGTCAACAAGTGCGAATACTTTGTAATCAAAAATCCATTTGAGCCTCTCAGCATCATTCAACCACATCAAATCTAAATTCTTACACCTGTTAAATAATTTCTGACGCAACTCATGGTACAGAGAACAATAAAAAACAAAATGGAACTCATTTTCAGTATCATTAATATCACAATATGAACAAAACCTCTCTTCTTCTGAGACCCCCCGATAACGTCCTGTCTCAAGATGCAGAGGCAGGATACCAGAACGGAGCTGGGCACATAGTGATCGTTGTCTTTTAGATAAAGGGGCACAAACATACTTTTTACTACAGCTTTTTATTATGCTATATGTTCTTAATTTTGGTTTATACAGTATGTCCTGTGACCATTTAATCTGGCATTCTTTAAACAAGGCTTCTTTAGCCAAAGAGACGTCCACAGTGATCACATTCTGAAATACATCCAATGCACCAATCCTCATAAGTATATCTTCTACTTCACTTGCCCATGCACCTTTTATCATGACATCCCATTTGAATATTTTCTTGGCAACTCTACTCTCTGGCATCCTCACTATTCTATTCCATAAAGCTAACATGCCACCTTTCCGACGCACCTCACACGGCTCCCATCCCATATCTCCCGTTATAGCAAGTATTGGTGCAAATTTGTGGACCCCCAAAAAATATCGTATTGCCCTATTCTGTACCTTTTGTCCATTCCTGTTTTCCTTTGAGCCCCATACTCCTGCCATATAATCAATAACAGGGCAGACGCACATGTGAAACAATTTGGAGTAGGTAGCATATCCTAAGTCGCCCAGCTTTTTAGTCTTTGCTATTACACCACCAAGTGCCCTGCTTGCAGATTCCGCAAACAGAGATGTACCGTATTCAAAATTTAGATGTTCATCCAAATGAAAACCTAGGTATTTGTAGTTTCTTACATACTCTAGTTTTGTTCCCAAAATAAAACTGTGTCACTCATTTTAGTCCCAATCTGTCTAAAATGCATGATCTGAGTTTTACTATGATTAACTGTAAGTCTCCACTTTCTACACCAATTCTCTGCACATACCAACATTTTCTGCAGATCCTCTTCGTGTTCGGCTACCAAAATTATGTCGTCTGCATAAAGTAAAATATCTAATTTGTTACTGCTGTCATAGTTAAGACCCAATCCTAAATGTTTTATTTCCTTAGCTAAATTATTAATAAAGATGGCAAACAAAGTAGGAGAGAGGCAGTCCCCCTGCTTGACACCAGATGGCGAGGAACCACCCTGAGCAATATTCATTCACTCTAACACAGGCCTGGGGATCTTTGTACAATGACTATATGGCCCAATAGAATTTCCCACCTATCCCTTCCTCAAGGAGACGATAGGCTAGTAGATCTCTGTTAACGAAATCAAATGCTTTTTGAAAGTCAGTATAACAGGCAAATGATGATCTGTTTTGCATTATTCTATTTCTAACTACAGTAGTGATTGAATACACATGGTCTACACAGGCTCTAGCCTTTCTGAAGCCATTCTGCTCTTCTACTAGGCAACTATTTTCTTCCAGATAGGCCATGAGCCTGGTGTTAAGAATAGATGTATATAGTTTGTATGCTGTGCTCAGTAAGCTGATACCACGATACTTTAACGGTATTCTGGGATCATGTTTTGAGGATTTCGGTATTGGGCTAACGATAGATTTGTACCACACTGAAGGAATAATCCCGTTTTCAAAACAAAAATGAAATAGGACATAAAGAAGATCTGTGAACATAGAGCATTTCAGTATTTCATTGTGTCTGTCTGTCTGTGTGTGTCTGTGTGTGTCTGTGTGTGTGTCTGTGTGTCTGTCTGTCTGTCTGTGTGTGTGTCTGTGTGTCTGTCTGTCTGTCTGTCTGTGTCTGTCTGTGTGTCTGTCTGTCTGTCTGTGTGTCTGCATGGTCAAACAGAAGTCACACTGTTTCCTGTTTTGAAACAAAGATGATGTTGTAGAGACCTTGAGACGATCCGACAAACACACTTAGGGTTTCAGTGATTGTGTGTGTACTTGATGTGCGTGTTGTGTGTTTTCTCTCCAGTTTAGGTCTGATCTCAGACTCCTTCCACATGTTCTTTGACTGCACCGCTCTGCTGGCAGGTCTGGCAGCCTCCGTCATCTCCAGGTGGAGATCCAACGACAGCTTCTCCTATGGGTGAGACCAGCACTGTGCTCTGTTAGTCAGGTCTGATGATCTGTGTTCTGTTAGTCAGGTCTGATGATCTGTGTTCTGTTAGTCAGGTCTGATGATCTGTGCTCTGTTAGTCAGGTCTGATGATCTGTGTTCTGTTAGTCAGGACTGATGATCTGTGCTCTGTTAGTCAGGTCTGATGATCTGTGTTCTGTTAGTCAGAACTGATGATCTGTGCTCTGTTAGTCAGGTCTGATGATCTGTGTTCTGTTAGTCAGGACTGATGATCTGTGCTCTGTTAGTCAGAACTGATGATCTGTGCTCTGTTAGTCAGGACTGATGATCTGTGCTCTGTTAGTCAGGTCTGATGATCTGTGCTCTGTTAGTCAGGACTGATGATCTGTGCTCTGTTAGTCAGGTCTGATGATCTGTGTTCATTATGTACATATATATATATATATATATATATATGTACATATACATATATATCATTAATACTACGATACTTGAAAAACTGTACAAACCCGTCAGAGCAGCAGTGATGAGTTGACTCTGTAACGTCAGAAACAAACTGATGACATCATCACTGAGGTATGTGAGGTCAGAGCAGCAGTGATGAGTTGAGTCTGTCTCAACCTTCATCAGCAGTGATCACACTAACACTGACACTGTCACAGTCTGCAGTTCATCTCATGTCCACTGGGTGTCCTCACACCTTACAGGCTCACAGAGGGGCGTGTCTCTGACAACCAATCACATCACACCTAACAACAGGGTCGACCACACCTCCTCACTGAGGTCACAGTTTCTGTCCCTTCATCACTCACACAACTTTCCTGAATCGCTGCTGACCTCTGACCTCTGACTGCTGGCTAAAGGGTGAGACACTTCTCAGGGTCTGAACACCACTCTTCTAAAAACACTGAGAGACTCCGCCCCCTCTTCTCCCTCTCAAGCAGGCAGCCAATCATCAGGCTTTGATGTCTGACAGCTCATTATGCAGAAGTGGGAGGGGCCTTATCTGAGGTGGCCTCTGGCTCTGACCAGCAGGGGGCGCCTCCGTCTGATTGGATGGAAGTCAATGAAAAAGTAAACAGTCACCTGATGATATCGTGGTCTCACTGACCTGTGTGTGTGTGTGTGTGTGTGTGTGTGTGTGTGTGTGTGTGTGTGTGTTTCAGTTATGTCAGAGCAGAGGTTCTGGCCGGCTTCGTCAACGGACTCTTCCTCATCTTCACAGCCTTCTTCATCTTCTCTGAAGGAGTCGAGGTAACACACACGCACACACACACACGCACACACACACACACACGCACACACACACACACACACACACACACACCTGAACCTGTCCGTCTGTCTGTCAGAGAGCTCTGGAGCCTCCAGACGTTCACCACGAGCGGCTGCTTCCTGTCTCTGTCGCCGGTCTGCTCGTCAACCTGGTCGGGATCTTTGTGTTCCAGCACGGAGGACACGGACACTCTCATGGAGACGAAGGTATGCTACCGGCAGAGCGTCCAGAACCATGTAGAACCTGTCTGTGCCTCAGTAGAACCTGTCTGTGCCTCAGTAGAACCTGTCTGTGCCTCAGTAGAACCTCTCTGTGCCTCAGTAGAACCTGTCTGTGCCTCAGTAGAACCTCTCTGTGCCTCAGTAGAACCTCTCTGTGCCTCAGTAGAACCTGTCTGTGCCTCAGTAGAACCTCACGTCTCTAACCCGTGTGTCCCTCAGGTCACGGTCACAGCCACTCTCTGTTTAACGGCAGTGTGAATCATGGACACAGTCACGGAGGACATGACCACCAACACAAACACGCAGACTGGCAGAGTCACGGAGGACACGATGGACACGGACACAGTCATGGAGGACACGGAGGACATGGACACAGTCACGGAGGACACGATGGACACGGACACAGTCATGGAGGACACGGGGGACATGGACACAGCCACAGCGGCCATGATGAGTCACACTGTCAGGGTGAGAGTACTGAAACATGAAGACTCTACAGTCCTGTCTGTGTCCCAGTGTTCTTTGTCTCCGTCATCAGTATGTTCTTTAACATGAGGTCAGGTGTCGTCATGACGATGTCACTGATTAACACTGCTCACTCTTTTCATTAATATATTTAGATGTTGATTTTTATCAGTAGAAAATACTTCATTTGTTTTAATGTGACTGTGATGTGTGAGTCAACTTTATGTTACTATGACGACAATCACATGTTCTCCTCATGTCGTACAGCCGCAGCCGTCGTGTGTTATCTTTGGTAAAAGACTGTCCTGTGTGTGTGTGTGTGTGTATGTGTGTGTGTTGTTCCAGACGAGCTGCACACTCCGGGGAAAGGATCCAGTAAACAGATCCTGCAGGGTGAGAACTGATCACAACTACACCTCATCAACATCACAACATCACAACACCAACACACCAACACAACAACACAACAACAACACACCAACACACCAACACACCAACACAACAACAACACAACAACTTACATCTGATCTGTTGTCATGACAATCATTTACTTTCAGGATATTACAGTGATGGTTTTTATCCAGTACTTTTAGGATTAGTTTATAAAGTGAGTACATGGGCTTCAGTGTAGTCTCACCGGCCTGTGACCAAGTTGTAAGTGCAGCTGCTCTGACCACCGGGGGGCGCTCACACACCATCATGTCCTCTCACATCCACCCATCTCCTCCTGTGACTTTCAGAATAAAATGATCAAAGTTTTTCTCCAGCAGTTTGTCCTCAGGTCACATGACTCCCAGTGAAACATCTGTCTGTGTGTTGTATGATGTGTGTGTTAAATATGACCTGTGTGTGTGTGTGTGTGTGTGTGTGTGTGTGTGTGTTACAGGCGTCCTGCTGCACATCATCGCTGACACTCTGGGCAGCGTGGGCGTGATCATCTCCGCTCTGCTGATGCAGAAATACGACCTGATGATCGCCGACCCCATCTGCTCCATGCTGATCGCCCTCCTCATCGGAGTCAGGTGAGTTCACGCTCTGTGTTTGTGGCTGTTCTCAGGCTCCGCCCACAGAGCCGCCACATCACGGAGAACACAGAAGAATCAGAGACATGAAACATGACGTGGTGACAGACAGCAGAATCACTGTGTGTGCGTGCAGGAGTTGGAACAGGAAGCTGACCAATAGAATGAGGTCACTTCCTGTTTGCCTCCTGCTCTTCTCACAGAAAGTCTGAAACTGTTGAGGTTAATTTCCTGACGATGGTTCCACTGAGTTTCTCTGAAGAACCTTCAGACAGAACATCGTCACAGTCGTCTCGCTGTGAGGAGATAACCCTCTTTAATGAACACTAAACATCCCAAAGAACTTCTTCCGTCACCGTTAGAACCTCGTGAACCCACAGAACTTCCTATCTGATCAGCAGAACATCTGAAAGGACCCATAGAACCTCCTCAGTGACCACTGCTACTGTCTAAAGGCCACATAGAACATCTCAAAGAACCCATAGTATGTTTTTTTTATTGACCATTACAACAGGATGGCCACCATAGCTGCCTAAAGAACCCAAAGAACCTCTTTAATTACCAGGAGAACCTCTCATAATGGCCCCTTCCCTAGAACGCCTTCACTGCACATCAGGAACTTCTAAAGAAACCTTTTAAAGGGCCCTGGAACCTCCTTAATGACCACTACATCCTCCACACTGACTGTCAGAACATTTCCAGTCATTATAACCTCCTGAGGAACTCACAGAACCTCCTCAGTGACACCTAGAACATCTTCAGTGAGCACTAACTAACTCTGTGAAATAATCAGACATTATCAACTGTGAGGATTCTGAAGCTTTAAGATGTCAGAGTGTCCCTGAACACACCGCTGAGTTAATGTTCTCCGTATGACGTGGACAGACTTTTGAGAGAAACGTAAACAGTGACTGATGGATTATCTCTCAGGTTTCTCTCCGTCTGCCTGGAAGGAAGGAGATCCATCTAGAACCTGATGAGGTATTTTGGAAAATGGTTTCCACTAATGTCAAGAATGTGCAATTAGCAGTTAATGTGCTCCAACATGCCAAACCACCGCTGTGGAACTGGAGCGGTGCTGGAGTCCAGCCTCGGCACGCCGGTCCTCTGGATGTAAATGCAGTGGTCAGATTTCCCAGAAGCCCCGGTGATAAATGGACGTGATGTGTGCTGATGTGGTTTGATAGGCTGGAAGTGAACGCAGCTGCAGATTTAAACCGTCAGCAGAGCAGAGCTGTGGTCAGCTGAGAGGCCTTCACTTAACCACAGGCATCAGATTACTGCAGCTGGAAACTGCTGAACTCCACTGAGAGTCTCCACCAGCCTGAGCTCAGACACAAATCTACACGTTCTGGATTCCTGATGAAGCAGCAGTCGCTCACTGTGTCTCAAACTGTAGCAACAGAGCAGTGTTTATGTGTTCACTACAGAAGGTATTTTTAGTTACCATAGTAACTGAAGCAGTTCCTGATGTTTTACGTGTAACAGCAGCTGAATATAATCGTACGTGTTTGTTGTTGTGCCTGAAGTAGTTTAAAGTGACGGCAGTGCATTTGGTTTTTGTGAGTATCCAGGGGTACGTCCCAAGTCCCTTAAAATTACTGCTAACCACCTTACCTAACTGTTTAGTCCCTCCCACTTAGGAAAACATGCAAGGAGTCAGGAGTCAGGAGTCAGGAGTTAGGAGCGAGGAGCGAGGATTGCTGATAAGAGACATGAGACGGCCTTACTCTGAAGCGTCACGTAAAGCGACGTCCTTTTCTGATGATGGCGGCACAGCTGGATCTGCTGCATAACGGAGCCAGCGTTTGGCGTACATCCCAAGTCACATTATATTCGCTGATCAAAGCTGTAACCCCCCACCCCCCACCCCCCACACCGTCATGACACTGGTCACACACTTTTGCATGTATTACCATTGTTACTGAGTCATTTGCCGAAGTTTGTAGCAATTACAGAACGTTCTGTAGCCCTGCCACTGTCACTGTGATGAGCATCATTATCATTATCATCACTATTATTAAATCCACTCGCCATCATTCAACAAGTCAGCTGCTGAGTGAATAAGACATATCAGACCTGTCAGTCTGCCTCAATCAATCAGTTTTATTTATAAAGCCCAGTATCACAAATCACAATTTGCCTCACAGGGCTTTACAGCATACGACATCCCTCTGTCCTTAAGACCCTCACAGCGGATCATGAAAAACTCCCCAAAAAACCCTTTAACGGGGAAAAACGGTAGAAAGCTCAGGAAGAGCAACTGAGGAGGGATCCCTCTTCCAGGACGGACAGACGTGCAATAGATGTCGTACAGAACAGATCAGCATGATAAATTAACAGTAATCCACATGACACAATGAGACAGAGAGAGAGAGAGAGAGAGAGAGAGAGAGAGATGCAGGTAATGACAGTAGCTTACAACAACATTAATGAAAGTAATAATATTAATTAATATTACCTACAGCATGACATGCAGGACAATTAATGATGGGCAAATGTGTTTTTGTGTGTGTGTGTGTGTGTGTGTGTGTGTGTGTGTGTGGGGTATATCAACACGGTGGTTCTGGACATGAGCAGCCGCACATCACCGACAGTCCGCTGAACAACACAACGGGTTGTGAATGAAATAAACTTAATTACAACATGACAGTCTTGCAGGAAATATCACTACTCTTCGTAGTCACGTAGGCATGTGAATTACAGCGTGTCATTGCAAAAGATGCATGTAACGGGTACACTTGAGCTGTTTCTCCGCCATCTCGTTCAAATGAGCCAGACGTAAGGGGCAGGTATTTATACGTCATGGCCTCAAGCTGAAAAAGACTTCCTGTTAGGAAGCTCTCGTGTTACCTTACTCATCGCACCTAACAGATCCCTCCTAACTCCTAACGCTGACTCCTCACTGGCAGCAATAAGAGACATGAGACGGCCTTAAAGATGGCGGAGCTCGAACGACTTCCGGTTCAAGTAAGGAGTTAGGAGTTAGCAGCATAAAATAAGAGACTTGGGACATACCCTAGGTTGTGATGTCAGTGAGGGGTGGAGCCTCTGAATCAGCTGTTGGTGTTCACACATGCTCAGTGTGTTGTGTCTGTGACCTCTGACCCTCAGCGTGGTGCCGTTACTGAAGGAGTCCATCGGGATTCTGATGCAGAGAACGCCTCCGTCACTGGACCACGCCCTCCCAGAGTGCTACCAGAGAGTGAGTACAGGCCACGCCCAGCAAGTTAAACCACACCCACAAACCACCCAGAGCACCTGGTCTGTTTTCATTGTACAGCAGGGACGCATCTAATTCCTGGTTTATTGTGTTGTGTTCAGGTGCAGCAGCTGCAGGGCGTCTACAACCTGCAGGAGCCTCATTTCTGGACTCTGTGTACGGATGTTTACATTGGAACGCTGAAGCTGCTGGTTGCCCCCGACGCCGACACCCGCTGGATCCTCAGCCAGACGCACCACATCTTCACACAGGTACCTGAACGCACCACATCTTCACAACGGTACCTGAACGCACCACATCTTCACACAGGTACCTGAATGCAGCACATCTTCACACAGGTACCTGAATGCAGCACATCTTCACACAGGTACCTGAACGCACCACATCTTCACACAGGTACCTGAACTCACCACATCTTCACACAGGTACTTGAACGCACCACATCTTCACACTGGTACCTGAATGCACTACATCTTCACAACGGTACCTGAACGCACCACATCTTCACACAGGTACCTGAATGCAGCACATCTTCACACAGGTACCTGAACGCAGCACATCTTCACACAGGTACCTGAACTCACCACATCTTCACACAGGTACCTGAACGCACCACATCTTCACACAGGTACTTGAACGCACCACATCTTCACACAGGTACCTGAATGCACTACATAATTAGACAGGTCCCTGAAAGCAGCACATCTTCACTCAGGTAACTGAATGCAGCACATCTTCACACTGTTACCCTGAACACAGCACATCTTCACACTGTTACCCTGAACACAGCACATCTTCACACTGGTACCCTGAACACAGCACATCTTCACACTGGTACCCTGAACACAGCACATCTTCACACTGGTACCCTGAACGCAGCACATCTTCACTCAGGTACCCTGAACACAGCACATCTTCACACTGGTACCCTGAACGCAGCACATCTTCACTCAGGTACCCTGAACACAGCACATCTTCACACAGGTACCCTGAACACAGCACATCTTCACACTGGTACCCTGAACGCAGCACATCTTCACTCAGGTACCCTGAACGCAGCACATCTTCACACAGGTACCTGAATGCACCACATCTTCACACAGGTACCTGAATGCGGCACATCTTCACACAGGTACCTGAACTCACCACATCTTCACAGAGGTACTTGAACTCACCACATCTTCACACAGGTACTTGAATGCAGCACATCTTCACACAGGTACCTGAATGCAGCACATCTTCACACAGGTACCTGAATGCAGCACATCTTCACACAGGTACCTGAATGCAGCACATCTTCACTCAGGTACCCTGAATGCAGCACATCTTCACACTGGTGCCCTGAACGCAGCACATCTTCACTCAGGTACCTGAACTCACCACATCTTCACACAGGTACTTGAATGCAGCACATCTTCACACAGGTACCTGAATGCAGCACATCTTCACACAGGTACCTGAACGCAGCACATCTTCACTCAGGTACCTGAACGCAGCACATCTTCACACTGGTGCCCTGAACGCAGCACATCTTCACTTAGTTACCTGAACGCAGCACATCTTCACTCAGGTACCTGAACGCACCACATCTTCACACAGGTACCTGAACGCACCACATCTTCACACAGGTACCCTGAACGCAGCACATCTTCACACTGGTGCCCTGAACGCAGCACATCTTCACTTAGTTACCTGAACGCAGCACATCTTCACACTGGTACCCTGAATGCAGCACATCTTCACACTGGTGCCCTGAACGCAGCACATCTTCACACTGGTGCCCTGAACGCAGCACATCTTCACTCAGGTACCTGAACGCACCACATCTTCACACAGGTACCCTGAACGCAGCACATCTTCACACTGGTGCCCTGAACGCAGCACATCTTCACTTAGTTACCTGAACGCAGCACATCTTCACTCAGGTACCTGAACGCACCACATCTTCACACAGGTACCTGAACGCACCACATCTTCACACAGGTACCCTGAACGCAGCACATCTTCACACTGGTGCCCTGAACGCAGCACATCTTCACTTAGTTACCTGAACGCAGCACATCTTCACACTGGTACCCTGAACGCAGCACATCTTCACACTGGTGCCCTGAACGCAGCACATCTTCACTTAGTTACCTGAACGCAGCACATCTTCACTCAGGTACCTGAACGCAGCACATCTTCACACTGGTACCCTGAATGCAGCACATCTTCACACTGGTGCCCTGAACGCAGCACATCTTCACTTAGTTACCTGAACGCAGCACATCTTCACTCAGGTACCCTGAACGCAGCACATCTTCACACTGGTACCCTGAACGCAGCACATCTTCACACTGGTACTCTGAACGCAGTACATCTTGACACTGGTACCCTGAACGCAGCACATCTTCACACTGGTACCCTGAACGCAGCACATCTTCACACTGTTACCCTGAACGCAGCACATCTTCACTCAGGTACCCTGAACGCAGCACATCTTCACACTGGTACTCTGAACGCAGCACATCTTCACACTGGTACTCTGAACGCAGCACATCTTCACACTGTTACCCTGAACGCAGCACATCTTCACACTGTTACCCTGAACGCAGCACATCTTTACACTGGTACCTGAACATGATGGTGGTGGTTTTATAGACCTGCGTTCACTCTGCAGTGTTATTATTAGTATTTGTGGTATTTGTAGTTTTAACTGTGTTGACTGTGTGCGCAGGCTGGAGTTCGACAGCTGTATGTTCAGATCGACACGGCCGCCATGTAGAAGCTCCTGCTCCTCTGAACACCTGGGACCAACCTCTGACCCCGCCCCCTCCCACACAGTCACTGGACAGACTGAGACCAGTGGGGGGAGGGGAACTAGACTGATCTCCCATGATGCTCCAGCCCAACTCAAACATCCCGCCCCCCCCCCCCCTTTTTAAAATCGTACCTGTGCGTGTCGACGGGCACCGTGATGACCCCCCCTTCCGCACTTTGTAGACTGGAGCAAAGCATTCTGGGTAAGTGCCTTCATCATGAATCAGAGACAATCTGAGAGCCCGTTTCCTGTCCGGACGGCCCCCCCGCCCAACCCCTCTCTGACATCACTGCTGGGACCAGACTGCTGCCAGCTGATTGGTCTGTGAGTGTGTGATGTCACTCTGTGTTCTTAACGTGCCAATCCATGTGACCAAACCATGTGACCAGTCGGTGGGTTTCAGTCTTTTTCAACTGTAATAAATAATTCTGTTTCTCTGATTATTGATCTGAATCTTTATTGATGACATCACAGAGTACAAACAGATGACCTCATTAATTAATGACACAATAAAAAGACAATCTCATTTATTTTTAACAGTTCAGAGGAGGATTATGGGTCATTCATGTTTTTATATTATTTTGATGATCAATAAACGTCCTCTGTATGTGTGTGAGAGCTTGTACTGCTGTCTTTGTGAGGACCACAGCTGTAAACCATCATAATGAGGACATTTCTCCATTGTCGGGACATCCTGGCCTCTCTTCTCTCACTCATATCTGTCTTAAGGTTCAGACTTTTTCTCAAAGGTCAGATTAAAATTAGATCAAGTTTTGAGTTAGGGTCCTAGTAATAAACCATGTCAATGACGGTCCCCACAAGAACAGTAAGACGAGCGTGTGTGTGTTAGGAGCAGAAGGTGGAGCTGTCGATCATGTGCAGGTGTTGCAGTGCGTTTGATTCTTCGTTCACTCGCAGCATGTCCACCTCCAGCGGGTGGAGGTGACCGGTGACGACCAGCGAATGGAGGGGACCGCCGAGGTCACACAACACCAGCTGACGTAACGTCGCTGCGCGGATGGTCTGGTCATTGGCGCCAAGTCGGGCCACGCCCACACACACCGTGTCTTCCGTCATACCTGGGGGAACAATATTTGTCAGCTCTGTCATATTTTAGCATGCTATCACACATTAGCAATGACGAACATGTTGGCATACTAATAAATGTTAGAATTCACAAGCATGCTAATTTACATCAGTGAGTGAAATATTGCTTGCTAACAGCTTATAACAGTGAGTTAAATACAGCAGAGTAACCCTGGGTAGCACAGGGTCATATTTTAGTTTACTCACAGTCATTAGCATTAACTAACATGTTAGCATGCTAATAGAAGTTAACGAGCAGATTGACAGAAATTACCGATGATGTAATGTTGGAGTCACTTCAGTGCTGAGCTCTGTTAGCTTTCTGTGCTAACAGGATGATAACGCACCAGCTGATTAGCCAAAATGATTTTTTTTTATTAGCGTATCAACGTAATCGATTTTATTTATGACGTTAATGTTTCCTAAAATTTATTTTCTTGTGTTTTACAAGTTTGTTTTTCCTCAAAATATGTGTTGATAAGTTCAATGTTTGAATATTTTTTGTACATTTTTCTACTTTTTTCTTAATATATTTGACTTTTTTGATGATTCACAATTTTACAATTTTTCACTTTTAGTTTTTGTTGAACTTTAATGATTTTACTCGTACACTTTATGACCTCATCCTATAAAATAGCTTCAAAAAATGAAAATAACTATTGTAAGTTTTTTTCTTAAAATATTATCACTTTTTTATTTACAAATTATTTGGGCCATTTTTTTGCTCAAACCTATGATACCTTAAAGTATAACACGTTTCCTTTTTTTTTTCCCAACAGTTGCTCTTTATCTTTAGCTCAGTTATGGTTCTGTGTGTGTGTGAGTGACTCTTGAGCCAATCAGATGGCAGATGACGAGCTGACACTCACCTAGCTCCTCCCCCTCCTCCCTCTTCCTCTGTATGATCTGGATCAGCTGATCTGCAGCCTGACTGACCGTCATGAAGCGAGGAGGCTCATAGATCTTCTTCCCCCTGGAATCAATCAATCAATCAATCAATCAATCACCTGATGACAATGTTTGGACTTGTTAAAGATAAAGTGAAGCATTAAGGTTAGTGAGCGCCTGTCAGACTGAACTCAGGGCCGAGACACTGTGACATGGGACAAACATGGTTTAAATCAGCAGCTCAGACATCAGCAGTTCCTGCAACATCAACCTGCCGCCGACGCACATGCTCACTAAGGTCCACCTCACACGCTTAGAAAATACCAGCTGGATGACATCATCATGACATCATCAGCCTGAGAAGCTGAAACCACAGAGAGAATGAGCTGGGTCTCACCTCATCATGTTCTCGACGCTCTGCTCTTTGACTTTAATATCTGTCAATAAAGAAACAATAAACACAATAATCACACAATAAACAAACACACACTACATTCAGTTTGTTTCTTTTAGTTTAACTACATTTATTAACATTACATTACACATACATTTATTTATTAATATTGTATGAGGAGCTGGTTTTGACAGGCTGCTGGAGACACCTCAGAGGATGGGTTTCACCTCCATCACTGTTCAGAGTCAAACGACATCATGCTGCATCATGTCACTTGTAATAACAGATGAAGTGAAATAAAATGTAATAAAAAACATTTTGAAAATCAGTGAATCATCTCTGATGTTTCTACTTTTTATTTCTGAACCAAACATTAACTGCACCATGAAACACCCTGTCAAGGCAACTTTCAACTTTGTGAACTGTAACATAGCGACATGCTATACTACGACGTTTTTTCACAATTTCTGACGACATGCTATACTATGACTTTTTCATGATTTTTTATGACATGCTATACTATGACATTTTTTTCATGATTTTTGACGACATACTATACTGTGACATTTTTTCATGATTTTTGACGACATACTACACTATGACGATTTTTCATGATTTTGGATGACACACTATACTATGACGATTTTTTATGATTTTTGACGACATGCTATACTATGACTTTTTCATGATTTTTTATGACATGCTATACTATGACATTTTTTTCATGATTTTTAATGACATACTATACTGTGACATTTTTTCATGATTTTTGACGACATACTATGACGATTTTTCATGATTTTGGATGACATACTATACTATGACAATTTTTTATGATTTTTGACGACATGCTATACTATGACGTTTTTTCATGATTTTTGACAACATACTATAACGTTTTTTGACGACATGCTATACTATGACGATTTTCCATCATTTTTGACGACATGCTATACTATGACGTTTTTCACGGTTTTTGACAACATGCTATACTGTGACGTTTTTTCGTGATTTTTGACGACATACTATGACGTTTTTTGACGACATGCTATACGATGATGATTTTCCATCATTTTTAACGACATGCTATACTATGACGTTCTTTCATGATTTTTGACGACATGCTATACTATGACGTTTTTCACGGTTTTTGACAACATGCTATACTGTGACGTTTTTTCGTGATTTTTGACGACATACTATAACATTTTTTGACGACATGCTATACTATGACGTTCTTTCATGATTTTTGACGACATGCTATGACGATTTTTCATGATTTTGGATGACATACTATACTATGACAATTTTTCATGATTTTTGACGACATACTATACTATGACAATTTTTCATGATTTTTGACGACATGCTATACTGTGACGTTCTTTCATGATTTTTGACGACATACTATGACGTTTTTTGACGACATGCTATACGATGATGATTTTCCATCATTTTTAACGACATGCTATACTATGACGTTCTTTCATGATTTTTGACGACATACTATGACGATTTTTCATGATTTTGGATGACATACTATACTATGACAATTTTTCATGATTTTTGACGACATGCTATACTATGACGTTTTTCACGGTTTTTGACAACATGCTATACTGTGACGTTTTTTCATGATTTTTGACGACATGCTATACTATGACATTCTTTCATGATTTTTGACGACATGCTATACTATGACGTTTTTCACGGTTTTTGACGACATGCCATACTATGACGTTTTTTCATAATTTTTGATGACATGCTATACTATGACGATTTTTCATGATTTTTGACGACATTTTCATGATTTTTGACGACATACTATACTATGATGATTTTTCATGATTTTTGATGACATGCTATACTATGACGTTTTTTCATAATTTTTGATGACATGCTATACTATGACGTTTTTTCATAATTTTTGATGACATGCTATACTATGACGATTTTTCATGATTTTTGATGACATGCCATACTATGACGTTTTTTCATAATTTTTGATGACATGCTATACTATGACGATTTTTCATGATTTTGGATGACATGCTATACTATGACGTTTTTTCATGATTTTTAACGACATGCTGTACTGTTATGTTTTTTCATAATTTTGACGACATGCTATACTATGACGATTTTCCATAATTTGTGACGACATGCTATACTATGACGTTTTTTCATGATTTTTAACGACATACTGTACTGTTACGTTTTTTCATAATTTTGACGACATGCTATACTATGACGTTTTTTCATGATTTTTGACAACATACTATGACGTTTTTTGACGACATGCTATACTATGACGATTTTCCATAATTTGTGACGACATGCTATACTATGACGTTCTTTCATGATTTTTGACGACATGCTATACTATGATGATTTTTCATGATTTTTAATGACATGCTATACTATGACGATTTTTTTATGATTTTTGACGACATACTATACGATGACGATTTTTCATGATTTTTGACGACATAGTATACTATGATTATTTTTCATGATTTTTGGACGACATACTATACTATGACGATTTTTCATGATTTTTGGACGACATGCTATACTATGACTTTTTTTCATGATTTTGGACGACATGCTATACTATGATGATTTTTCATGATTTTTAATGACATGCTATACTATGACGATTTTTTTATGATTTTTGACGACATACTATACTATGACGATTTTTCATGATTTTTGACGACATAGTATACTATGATTATTTTTCATGATTTTTGGACGACATACTATACTATGACGATTTTTCATGATTTTTGGACGACATGCTATACTATGACTTTTTTTCATGATTTTGGACGACATGCTATAAGATAATGACTTTTCATGATTTTGGACGACATACTGTACTATGACTTTTTTCACGGTTTTTAACGACATACTATACTATGATGATTTTTCATGATTTCTGATGACATGCTATACTATGACTTTTTTTCATGAT
Source organism: Epinephelus fuscoguttatus (assembly GCF_011397635.1). Taxonomy (NCBI): domain Eukaryota; kingdom Metazoa; phylum Chordata; class Actinopteri; order Perciformes; family Serranidae; genus Epinephelus; species Epinephelus fuscoguttatus. The sequence continues at coordinate 45,291,483 of NC_064761.1, read as the reverse complement.
TTTTGGACGACATGCTATACTATGACGTTTTTCATGGTTTTTGATGACATTCTATACTATGATGTTTATCACAACATGCTATACTATGACGTTTTTCATGGTTTTTGATGACATTCTATACTATGACGTTTATCACAACATGCTATACTATGATTTTTTTTCATGAGTTTTGGACGACATGCTATACTATGACATTTTTCACGGTTTTTGATGACATTCTATACTATGATGTTTATCACAACATGCTATACTATGATTTTTTTTCATGAGTTTTGGACGACATGCTATACTATGACGTTTTTTCATGATTTTTGACGACATACTATAAGATGATGACTTCTCATGATTTTTGACGACATGCTATAAGATGATGACTTCTCATGATTTTTGACGACATGCTATACTATGATGTTTTTTCATGATTTTGGACGACATGCTATACTATGACATTTTTTCATGATTTTTGACAACATGCTATAACATGATGACTTCTCATGATTTTTGACGACATGCTATTCTATGACGTTTTTTCATGATTTTTGACGACATACTATACTATGACTTTTTTTGTGATTTTTGATGACATGCTATACTATGACGTTTTTTCATGATTTTGGACGACATGTTATACTATGACGATTTTTCATAATTTTTGGACGACATGCTATACTGTGACGTTTTTTCATGATTTTTGAAGACATGCTATACTATGACGTTTTTTCATGATTTTGGAAGACATGCTATACTATGACGTTTTTTCGTGATTTTGGACGACATGTTATACTATGACATTTTTTCATGCTTTTGGACGACTTGCTATACTATGACGTTTTTTCATGATTTGTGACGACATGCTATACTATGACGTTTTTTCATGATTTTGGAAGACATGCTATACTATGACGTTTTTTCATGATTTTTAACGACATACTGTACTGTTACGTTTTTTCATGATTTTTAACGACATACTGTACTGTTACGTTTTTTCATAATTTTGACGACATGCTATACTATGACGTTTTTTGACGACATGCTATACTATGACGATTTTCCATAATTTGTGACGACATGCTATACTATGACGTTCTTTCATGATTTTTGACGACATGCTATACTATGACGATTTTTTTATGATTTTTGACGACATACTATACTATGACGATTTTTCATGATTTGTGACGACATGCTATACTATGACGATTTTTCATGATTTTTGGACCACATGCTATACTATGACTTTTTTTCATGATTTTGGACGACATGCTATAAGATAATGACTTTTCATGATTTTGGACGACATACTGTACTATGACTTTTTTCACGGTTTTTAACGACATGCTATACTATGATGATTTTTCATGATTTCTGATGACATGCTATACTATGATTTTTTTTCATGAGTTTTGGACGACATGCTATACTATGACGTTTTTTCATGATTTTTGACGACATACTATAAGATGATGACTTCTCATGATTTTTGACGACATGCTATACTATGATGTTTTTTCATGATTTTGGACGACATGCTATACTATGACATTTTTTCATGATTTTTGACGACATGCTATAAGATGATGACTTCTCATGATTTTTGACGACATGCTATTCTATGACGTTTTTTCATGATTTTTGACGACATACTATACTATGACTTTTTTTATGATTTTTGACGACATGCTATACTATGACGTTTTTTCATGATTTTTGACGACATGCTATACTATGACGTTTTTTCATGATTTGTGACGACATACTATACTATGATGTTTTTTCATGATTTTGGAAGACATGCTATACTATGACGTTTTTTCATGATTTTTGACGACATGCTATACTGTGACTTTTTTTTATGATTTTTGACGACATGCTATAAGATGATGACTTCTCATGATTTTTGACGACATGCTATTCTATGACGTTTTTTCATGATTTTTGACGACATACTATACTATGACTTTTTTTGTGATTTTTGACGACATGCTATACTATGACGTTTTTTCATGATTTTGGACGACATGTTATACTATGACGTTCTTTCATGATTTTGGACGACATGCTATACTATGACGATTTTTCATGATTTTTGGACGACATGCTATACTGTGACGTTTTTTCATGATTTTGGAAGACATGCTATACTATGACGTTTTTTCGTGATTTTGGACGACATGTTATACTATGACATTTTTTCATGCTTTTGGACGACATGCTATACTATGACGTTTTTTCATGATTTTGGACGATATGCTATACTATGACTTTTTTTCATGATTTTTGGACGACATGCTATACTATGACGTTTTTTCAGGATTTTGGGCGACATGTAATACTATGACGTTTTTTCATGATTTTTGGACGACATGTTATACTTTGACGATTTTTCATGATTTTGGACGACATGCTGTACTACGACGTTTTTTCATGATTTTGGACGACATGCTATACTATGACGATTTTTCATGATTTTGGACGACATGCTATACTATGACGATTTTTCATGATTTTTGACGACATGCTATACTGACTTTTTTCGTGAATACTAAAGTATTACTTTTTTTTAAATCATATTTTACATTTTGTTCTGATTACATCCTATATTAAGACCTTCTCATTACATACTCTATATGACCTTTTTTAAACTTTTTGTTCTCATCACATATCATACCATACTCCTACATACAATGTTCGTGTGCAACTAAACTGTGAATTTTGTTAACAGGGACACCTCTAATACTAAAGTTTGTGAAATTAGTTCAAACAGTAACAGAGTCAGTTTATTGTGAAATAAAACAGAGGCAGATAAATGTGAGTCTTTCATCTGATTTCAGATACCTGAAATGAAAATTGAGTCAGTTTGTGAAACAGAGGGCAGCTGATGGATGAGTGTCTGTCTGTCTGTCTGTCTGTCTGTCTGTCTGTGTATTCAAGGTCTTTTATTCTTTTATTTCCTCTAATAAATATTAAGAACCAGCTGAGACTCACACACATTCAGCTCATTACACAAACAGTCACCAGCAGGTCATCAGCTCCCTCAAGACCGATAGTGTTGGTGGTGTCCCAGGGGTGTCTGTCTCTGTCTGTCTCTGTCCATCTCTCTGTCTGTCTCTGTCTGTCTCGGTCTGTCTCTGTCCATCTCCCTGTCTGTCTCTGTCCATCTCTCTGTCTGTCTCGGTCTGTCTCTGTCCATCTCTCTGTCTGTCTCGGTCTGTCTCTGTCCATCTCTCTGTCTGTCTCAGTCTGTCTCTGTCTCGGTCTGTCTCTGTCCATCTCTCTGTCTGTCTCAGTCTGTCTCTGTCCATCTCTCTGTCTGTCTCTGTCTGTCTCGGTCTGTCTCTGTCCATCTCTCTGTCCATCTCTCTGTCCATTTCTCTGTCTGTCTCAGTCTGTCTCAGTCTGTCTCTGTCCATCTCTCTGTCCATCTCTCTGTCCATCTCTCTGTCTGTCTCTGTCTGCGTGTTGATTGATGGTGGTCTGCTCTGGATGACCAGACACCTGGTGGCGCTCAAACCTGCTCAACCCTGAACGCATCATCCAGCTGCTGCATTCAAGATCTGATTCTGTGAGCTTCAGAGAACAAATCTCCCAGTCCACCTTAAATTAACCAGTTTGATTTAATCCAACCAGTGCACCTTAAAAAAAGGTTCAATTTAACAGGTGAGCATTCATTTTGGTCACTGAACGCCCTGCGTGCTGTGAAGTAAACCTATCTTGTGTGTGTGTGTGTGTGTGTGTCTCACCCAGCAGACAGAGCGTGTGCAGTCCAGCTTTTCTGTTCTTACAGATTTTGTCATAGAAGCTCTCAGGTCTCCACGTCTCCGTCCAAAACACTAACGACACCGTCTCCCCGAAGTTATACAGCTGACAAACAAACACACACACACACACACACACACACACAAACACACACCAGGTTTCAATAATGAACCTCAGAGACAGACAGTTGGTCTGTATGCACGGACCTGTGTGAACATGACATCACAGTTTTAACCTCTTCAGTCTGACCCCTCAGTCGACTCAATATTACTGTGCTTCAATACTGATCCAGTAGTCCACTGGGGGGACACTATCAGGTCATGAGACACTGTGGGGACACTATCAGGTCATGAGACATTGTGGGGACACTATCAGCTCATCAGACACTGTGGGACAGATTTTTTAAATAGCTTTCAGCGCTGCTAAACTTTAAAACGTGTGCTGTCTGAATGAGACTGTTTTTACATCTGATACCACAGAAGAAGAAGATCATCACCTGTGTTTGTTGTAATGAAGTGAAACATCAGGAGCGTATTTACCCCCCATGATGATTGTTATGGGAGTCATGTGGTGAGGGGGCAGGTCCCACAGACAGCAGGGGCTGATGGGATTGACTCCCAGTGGAGGAAACACACGCTCATTTGCATATCCCGCCCCTCATTAGCATTTTAACAACCTCCCAGTGGAGAAGCTGCCCGCTCCGTTAGCATTCATTCTAATGTGTGTGTGTGTGTGTGTGTGTGTGTGTGTGTGTGTGTGTGTGTGTGGACAGCTGGGTCCTGTTCTCTGATTGGCTGCTCTGACAGGTCAGTTATTGATGACCATGATCAGATTAATGAGCTCCAGCAGCAGATGGGGCCACGGCCTGAGGGCGTTTCTGCCCTGAGTCCTGACTCCCAGGCTGACACAGAGACAACAGACCTTTACCTAAACACATCTGATGAAGCTTTAGTTCAAAGTATTGAACATTAAATCGTCTGTAATGACTACTGAGACACTAAATAACCAGGTGGAGATCTGCAGCAGCGACACGTCATCAGAGGTGATTCACAGATTACTGATCAATCAATCAACTGATTGTTTCAGCTTTAATCTAAAGCTCCTGTTACAAAGAACATGTCGATGATAAAAAGCATGAAAATGCTAAAAGTTTGCTGTTAAATTTGTTTCTTCAGAACTATTGATGCTGCGTTCACGTGGAATCAGGCAGACGGCAAACTGGACTTGATGTTAGTGGACGAGGGCAGGACGGTTCAATGAGGAGAGGAACCCAGCGACAGTAACGACAGACAGAGCTGCTGATTAAAGATGAAATGTTTTATCTTTCTGTCGTCCTCCATGACAGAATTATGATGTTACACAGCTCCGTCACACAAGTAGAAAACACAACCATCTGATCAATTACTGGACTTTAATCAAATAATTAAAACAATAAACATTAAATAATTTATTTTATTTAATATATTTTATTCATGTTTCATTTAACCGTCCTGCTGAGAACTGAAGTCCAACACAGAAACCTGCAGACTGCTAGAGCTGGGTTGAAAAAATCAGTTTAATCAATTTGAATTGATTTTCCTTTAAATGGCACAATATCGATTCATTAATTAAAAAAATCGATCTTTTACTATAACTATTTATTTTCCTCCGTGGACGTGTTGTACAGCTGGTAGCAGACTGCAGCAGCCTGCAGTACTGTCAACCCAGGTAGTCTCGCGAGATCAGCATTTAGCACCTGAGGTCATGGAGAGAGATCTCACGAGACGGCCGGACACTGAATGAAGACAGAGCAGCAAACAATGGTGGGAGCGCGTCCACTGAAGGCATGGGCCTACGGTGCGAGTATTTTCACTCACATTTCCCTTTAAAAATATAACGCTAATAATGTACGCATGTTTATTAAATGTACATCAGTTTCACAGAAAAGATTAAGAAATACCACTAAGCATCAGCACACTGCTAACTGTAGCCTCAGTTTGTGCCTCATACAGATCTGCTGGTAAAGTTAACTTAGCGTTAGCAAGCGTGATAAAAGACGGGGAGAGGCGACGTTGTGCAAATAAACCAAAGATTTATTAATTTTCTGTAGCAGTAAACACATGGGCCGATAACAAATGTGTTAGCTAACTATGCTGAAGCTTTACAAGCTATTCAGGGCTGCCGACGACGTTAACATGACGAACAGCAAGGCTAACGTTACGGCTAACAAGCTAACGTACTGACGCTACTCAGACACTCAGACACACACACACACACACACACACACACCGGACAGCCTCTCAGTCCTTAGCCGCTAACGTTAGCTCATGTACAACACAGGTACCACACAGAAACTTTTACAAAGGGTCATAATGTGCTTCTAGTGACTGTCAAATCACCAGCGAACGTTGTTTACACTGCGGACACGGAGAGCAGCTGCCTGCTGTCATGGGACAAAGATCCTCTGAGAAGAAAGACGGTTCACTCTGCTCTGCTGCCAGGAACAAACTGGGGGGCAAAGATCCTCTCTGAGGAAGAGGGCTCACTTTGCTGCAGGGTTCACCTACGTATGTTGTTTCTCTTCTGATACAGTCAGTGTGTGCATCACAACCACTGTAGTGTGTTGCACAAAAGCTTTATAAGACGGTTACAGGCAGCAAACTTGTGGATGTCCTGTGTTTACATTTTTTGTAGCCACTTCATTTAAACTGTCTGCCTTGTGGTTAGATTTAATTCAAAATATTTATTTTGTATGTGTTGGTCAGGTAATGTTAAATAAAAGTACATGATGACTAATGTGCTGCTTTGGGGTCAATTCTTAATGTAAACAGTATTTTAATAGTAATGCACCAGGTCAGAGGGTTCCTTGTTAAATATACTTCGTTAGTTCTCAGAAAATATCTTAATATCCAAGCAAATTTTGTATCATAATTGAAATATACTTGACTGAATCGATATTAAACTGAATTGAATCGAATCGAATCGTGAATCGGATCGAACCGAGTCCTTGAAAATCGAATCCAATCGATCTGGAAAATCTGAATCGATATCCAGCCCTACAGACTGCTGCGTCTCTCTGTGAGAGATCGTCTTAATGTAGTTAAGGCCGTGATGCACCAAAGCGACTGCTGGCCGCCAGTGAACGCTGGCCCTCGTCAGCTCTTGTTGAATTAGCGCCAGAGCCATCGGAGCCCGTCAGTGACTGTCAGCTGAGCTCAGGTGATGAACAGAGGAGCGTCAGTGAGTAAAGGAGGAGCTAAAGACCAAAACCAACTTGTTCCATCAGGTCAGATTATTTTTCTCTTTAGCAGAAACATTTTCTGATGGTTTGTGTTATTGTTCACTGGCGCACGGTAAATATGCTCTGATTGTGTTGTTCATGTGCTAACTGGCTAACTAGCATCAAGACGCTCTTCCTGTTTCCCTTTTTCAATGATGAATACTGCCGCCTGCTGCTGTGGAGACTTACTTCCTCCTCTGTCTGCTAAAGTCTTTGAGGTGTGTTCAGGTGCAACTTTTTGGCCTTCGTCAACCCAGAGCATTATTTGCCCCTGTACCAGAATGATGCCGTGTGCTTCCCGACCATCTCCAGCGCTGACCAGCGCTGTGGAGACAGCTCTGGCTACATGACAAATAAACGACCCTGTTCGGGGTATAAAGGTGTGTGAAGGTACCTGCAGCCCACAGCAGCCCACAGCGTTCATGATGGAGGCGTTGTGGATGACTTTGTACGGTATCCCAGCATGCACTGCTCTGAGGACCAAGTCACTGTGGGTGGTGGCTCTGCAGGATGACACACAGGTTAAATTATTAACTTACAATAAGAACACAGAACAATAATAAGAGTGACGTGTGACTGTGCACATAAACATCTTATTCCTCTCAATATAGCTGAATATCTGATATCAACGCCGTACAGGATCAATCAGTCTGATAACTTCCTCTTTTCCCTCCGAAAACAGGTCAATAACATCATCAGCACCATTAAACAAATAAACACAAGCTTTATTTCAGTTTTAACTTTTAGTTCACGGTTTCATGTATCAGTCTGTTTTCATCTCTGTTAATCTGGTCCATGTGACGTCACAGCGACGGTTCAGCTCCACAGAGAGAGGAGTGTGATGCTGAGAGAGAAATGAGACGATCTGGTCTGCGGAGGATTTCCTGGTTCCTGTTGGTGTTCCTGTTACCTAGCAACCAGCGGCGCTTGACGAAAAGAGGAGTAAGCTTGTAAGTTAAAGTTTAATCATTTGGAAGATGATTTGCCGCCGGAGACACCGCCGTCTGATTCATTCAAGAAGATGTGTCTGTTGGGCTGAGTCTGAACATAAACATTTAATGACGAAATGATAAACACCGTAGTTTAATGTGCGTCCAGTGAAGAAGACGAGCTGAGAGAAATATTATTTCATATTGGTGTTGTGGACACAGAGTGACTGAATGACAGAGTAACATACAGATGCTGAGGTCACAGACGGGTTAACCCAGAGTGATGAAAGAAAGACCATTTTTAGTCTTCAGCAGAATAAAAAAAGAAGCAGCTTCTCTTTTCATGTAAACTGTAAAACCAACATTCACATGAACAAATGTCAACAGAGTTTGAGGCGGCGAGCTGCAGACGCTCGGCACTCTGTTATTAAATCTGGTGGTTTTGGGGAGAAATGTGGAGAAATGAAGGCCGAGCCGCTCTGAGAGAAGCTCTGTGGTCACATCAAACTCTGCCTGTGCTGACACAGCAGCCCTCAGCACCAAGGGATCAATATGAGCTGCTGCTCACACACTCCTGATACGTGGACAACATGACTCACCCGAATGGGTCGCCCACCACCAGGAACGCCACATCAGTCACATCTGCATCCTTCAGGATCTCATCAGCCCCCTGTTCAACCAAGTCTCTGTCGGCCATGATCAGCTCCTTCCCATAATACTCCTCCTGAGGATGACACACAAATAACAGTTACCGCACTACTAGAGTAGAGTAAGCTAGCTAAAGGAGCTAACACACTGCTAAAGGAGCTAACACACTGATAAAGGAGCTCACACACTGCTGAGGGAGCTAACACACTGCTGAGGGAGCTAACACACTGATAAAGGAGCTAACACACTGCTAAAGGAGCTAACACACTGATAAAGGAGCTCACACACTGCTGAGGGAGCTAACACACTGATAAAGGAGCTAACACACTGATAAAGGAGCTAACACACTGCTGAGGGAGCTAACACACTGATAAAGGAGCTAACACACTGCTAAAGGAGCTAACACACTGATAAAGGAGCTAACACACTGCTGAGGGAGCTAACACACTGATAAAGGAGCTAACACACTGCTAAAGGAGCTAACACACTGCTGAAGGAGCTAACACACTGATAAAGGAGCTCACACACTGCTGAGGGAGCTAACACACTGATAAAGGAGCTAACACACTGATAAAGGAGCTAACACACTGCTGAGGGAGCTAACACACTGATAAAGGAGCTAACACACTGATAAAGGAGCTAACACACTGCTGAGGGAGCTAACACACTGCTGAGGGAGCTAACACACTGATAAAGGAGCTAACACACTACTGAAGGAGCTAACACACTGCTGAGGGAGCTAACACACTGCTAAAGGAGCTAACACACTGATAAAGGAGCTAACACACTGCTGAGGGAGCTAAAACACTGATAAAGGAGCTAACACACTGCTGAAGGAGCTAACACACTGCTGAAGGAACTAACACACTGATAAAGGAGCTAACACACTGCTGAAGGAGCTCACACACTGATAAAGGAGCTAACACACTGCTGAAGGAGCTAACACACTGCTGAGGGAGCTAACACACTGCTGATGGAGCTAACACACTGATAAAGGAGCTCACACACTGCTGAGGGAGCTAACACACTGCTGAGGGAGCTAACACACTGATAAAGGAGCTAACACACTATTGAAGGAGCTAACACACTGCTGAAGGAGCTAACACACTGATAAAGGAGCTAACACACTGCTGAGGGAGCTAACACACTGATAAAGGAGCTAACACACTACTGAAGGAGCTAACACACTGCTGAAGGAGCTAACACACTGATAAAGGAGCTAACACACTGATAAAGGAGCTAACACACTGCCGAAGGAGCTAACACACTGCTGAAGGAGCTAACACACTGCTGAAGGAGTTAACACACTGATAAAGGCGCTAACACACTACTGAAGGAGCTAACACACTGCTGAGGGAGCTAACACACTGATAAAGGAGCTAACACACTGCTGAGGGAGCTAACACACTGCTGAAGGAGCTAACACACTGCTAAAGGAGCTAACACACTGCTGAAGGAGCTAACACACTGCTGAAGGAGCTAACACACTGCTAAAGGAGCTAACACACTGCTGAAGGAGCTAACACACTGCTGAGGGAGCTAACACACTGCTAAAGGAGCTAACACACTGCTAAAGGAGCTAACACACTGCTGAAGGAGCTAACACACTGCTAAAGGAGCTAACACACTGCTAAAGGAGCTAACACACTGCTGAAGGAGCTAACACACTGCTGAGGGAGCTAACACACTGCTGGGGGAGCTAACACACTGATAAAGGAGCTAACACACTGCTGAAGGAGCTAACACACTGATAAAGGAGCTAACACACTGCTAAAGGAGCTAACACACTGCTGAAGGAGCTAACACACTGCTGAGGGAGCTAACACACTGCTAAAGGAGCTAACACACTGCTAAAGGAGCTAACACACTGCTGAAGGAGCTAACACACTGCTAAAGGAGCTAACACACTGCTGAAGGAGCTAACACACTGCTGAGGGAGCTAACACACTGCTGGGGGAGCTAACACACTGCTGAAGGAGCTAACACACTGCTGAGGGAGCTAACACACTGCTGGGGGAGCTAACACACTGCTGAAGGAGCTAACACACTGCTGAGGGAGCTAACACACTGCTGAGGGAGCTAACACACTGCTGGGGGAGCTAAGTTTCAACATCAGTTAGATGTGTGTCATATAATCCATATAGTAATCAGTCATGTCATGTTATTGACAGAATCAGTACTGATAGTAATTTAATGTTTTTTGTCCCAGTCCTGCAGCTCACTGACACTCTGCTGTGTTACAGCTGATTCACTGACGTTTAATACGCTAAAATGACTTTTTTTTGTTTAGTTTCATGTCTCCTTGAACTAATGGAGAATTAACCAGCATTAGAAACCAGTTTATACTGGGACACAAAAGGTTCTTTACTGGTTTTAGTGATTAAACCAGGAGACTCTGGGAACAAGTTATGGAAAATTTGCCAAATCTTCTCTTCCAATGCCAAACAGCTTTTCTTTTTTTTTTTGCTGTTGCTATTGACTCTTGTTTTGAGCTTCTGGTACCCCCAGGTGCTGACAATCAATCAGGTGCTGACAGTCAATCAGGTGCTGACAGTCAATCAGGTGCTGACAATCAATCAGGTGCTGACAGTCAATCAGGTGCTGACAATCAATCAGGTGCTGACAGTCAATCAGGTGCTGACAATCAATCAGGTGCTGACAGTCAATCAGGTGCTGACAGTCAGGTGCTGACAATCAATCAGGTGCTGACAATCAATCAGGTGCTGACAGTCAATCAGGTGCTGACAATCAATCAGGTGCTGACAGTCAATCAGGTGCTGACAATCAATCAGGTGCTGACAGTCAATCAGGTGCTGACAGTCAATCAGGTGCTGACAGTCAGGTGCTGACAATCAATCAGGTGCTGACAGTCAATCAGGTGCTGACAGTCAATCAGGTGCTGACAATCAATCAGGTGCTGACAGTCAATCAGGTGCTGACAGTCAGGTGCTGACAATCAATCAGGTGCTGACAGTCAATCAGGTGCTGACAGTCAATCAGGTGCTGACAATCAATCAGGTGCTGACAGTCAGGTGCTGACAATCAATCAGGTGCTGACAGTCAATCAGGTGCTGACAGTCAATCAGGTGCTGACAATCAATCAGGTGCTGACAATCAATCAGGTGCTGACAGTCAGGTGCTGACAATCAATCAGGTGCTGACAGTCAGGTGCTGACAATCAATCAGGTGCTGACAATCAATCAGGTGCTGACAGTCAATCAGGTGCTGACAGTCAGGTGCTGACGGTCAATCAGGTGCTGACAGTCAGGTGCTGACAATCAATCAGGTGCTGACAGTCAGGTGCTGACAGTCAATCAGGTGCTGACAGTCAGGTGCTGACAATCAATCAGGTGCTGACAATCAATCAGGTGCTGACAATCAATCAGGTGCTGACAATCAATCAGGTGCTGACAGTCAGGTGCTGACAATCAATCAGGTGCTGACGGTCAATCAGGTGCTGACAGTCAATCAGGTGCTGACAATCAATCAGGTGCTGACAATCAATCAGGTGCTGACAGTCAGGTGCTGACAATCAATCAGGTGCTGACAATCAATCAGGTGCTGACAGTCAATCAGGTGCTGACAATCAATCAGGTGCTGACAGTCAATCAGGTGCTGACAGTCAGGTGCTGACAATCAATCAGGTGCTGACAGTCAGGTGCTGACAGTCAATCAGGTGCTGACAGTCAGGTGCTGACAATCAATCAGGTGCTGACAATCAATCAGGTGCTGACAGTCAATCAGGTGCTGACAATCAATCAGGTGCTGACAGTCAATCAGGTGCTGACAGTCAGGTGCTGACAATCAATCAGGTGCTGACAATCAATCAGGTGCTGACAGTCAATCAGGTGCTGACAGTCAATCAGGTGCTGACAATCAATCAGGTGCTGACGGTCAATCAGGTGCTGACAGTCAATCAGGTGCTGACAGTCAATCAGGTGCTGACAATCAATCAGGTGCTGACAATCAATCAGGTGCTGACAGTCAATCAGGTGCTGACAGTCAATCAGGTGCTGACAGTCAATCAGGTGCTGACAATCAATCAGGTGCTGACAGTCAATCAGGTGCTGACAGTCAATCAGGTGCTGACAATCAATCAGGTGCTGACAGTCAATCAGGTGCTGACAATCAATCAGGTGCTGACAATCAATCAGGTGCTGACAGTCAATCAGGTGCTGACAATCAATCAGGTGCTGACAGTCAGGTGCTGACAGTCAATCAGGTGCTGACAATCAATCAGGTGCTGACAGTCAATCAGGTGCTGACAATCAATCAGGTGCTGACAATCAATCAGGTGCTGACAGTCAATCAGGTGCTGACAGTCAGGTGCTGACAATCAATCAGGTGCTGACAGTCAATCAGGTGCTGACAGTCAATCAGGTGCTGACAATCAATCAGGTGCTGACAGTCAATCGGGTGCTGACAGTCAATCGGGTGCTGACAGTCAATCGGGTGCTGACAATCAATCAGGTGCTGACAGTCAATCAGGTGCTGACAATCAATCAGGTGCTGACAGTCAATCAGGTGCTGACAGTCAATCAGGTGCTGACAGTCAATCAGGTGCTGACAATCAATCAGGTGCTGACAATCAATCAGGTGCTGACAGTCAATCAGGTGCTGACAATCAATCAGGTGCTGACAGTCAATCAGGTGCTGACAGTCAATCAGGTGCTGACAATCAATCAGGTGCTGACAATCAATCAGGTGCTGACAATCAATCAGGTGCTGACAGTCAATCAGGTGCTGACAGTCAATCAGGTGCTGACAGTCAATCAGGTGCTGACAATCAATCAGGTGCTGACAATCAATCAGGTGCTGACAGTCAATCAGGTGCTGACAATCAATCAGGTGCTGACAGTCAATCAGGTGCTGACAGTCAATCAGGTGCTGACAGTCAATCAGGTGCTGACAGTCAATCAGGTGCTGACAATCAATCAGGTGCTGACAGTCAATCAGGTGCTGACAATCAATCAGGTGCTGACAGTCAATCAGGTGCTGACAGTCAATCAGGTGCTGACAGTCAATCAGGTGCTGACAATCAATCAGGTGCTGACAATCAATCAGGTGCTGACAGTCAATCAGGTGCTGACAATCAATCAGGTGCTGACAGTCAATCAGGTGCTGACAGTCAATCAGGTGCTGACAGTCAATCAGGTGCTGACAATCAATCAGGTGCTGACAGTCAATCAGGTGCTGACAATCAATCAGGTGCTGACAATCAATCAGGTGCTGACAGTCAATCAGGTGCTGACAGTCAATCAGGTGCTGACAATCAATCAGGTGCTGACAATCAATCAGGTGCTGACAGTCAATCAGGTGCTGACCTGTGAGCATGGGCCCTGCTACAGTCGTCAGTTGGTGTCTGCTCCAAGAATCGGCACGCCGTGTTTGACTGATCTGGATAGGGCCCGTGCGATAGGTCAACTGTATAATGTATATATTTTCATGGGCACAACTCTTGAACTCAGCTCTGCTGCTCATCCCACAAATACAAGATCCTTACAAATGTGGCTCCATTTAAAAGGGAAATAAACAGGCTTTCCAACAGTATAAGATTTATTGCTGAGAAGCTTTGTTACAACAAAGAAATAATCTACCAAACACACATTTCCTCACTTTATTTCCTCATACATATGTACCTTCTCTGTTTTAAATATATTCTGTTTTATTCTGCTAACTTATGCTGCACTTGTTTATGTTTTTAATGTCTGGACTTAAAGGGCCAGTGTGTAATATTTGGCATGGTTTATTGTCAATCTGAATCTGAATCTGAATATTCTACCCATTAATTTGTTTATACAAGTGTATGATTGCTATTAAATAAAATTCGTTTGGTTTTCGTAACCTCATAATTATGCTTTTATAGATATATATATAGCAAGGGCCTTGCTTTAGAGAGGTCGCCATCTTGCGCCGCCATGTATGTACGGCAGACCAAGTGGACAATCCAGCCAGCCAGAGAACGCGTTTCGCGTGTATAAATGAACCAACGAAGACAGCAGAAGGAAGGAAGAAGAAGGAGGAGGAAACAGCAGAGTGTTAGTAGTTCGTCGACTTAGAGTAGTGAAAAGTTTTTTTAGTTATAAAGTTTGTGAATGGACCACACTTACCACGCAACAGGAGAGAATGAACCCGAACCGTCATCTGCGAGGAAAAGAAGACGTAACTTCACTCCTTGTGATGCACTCTCTGCGGCGCTTTTCCTCCTGATGATATATCTCCCCAGCGATGGCAGCAGTAGCACTGAATCCCATTCTGTACATTCAGCCACTCTTCTCGCCCGCTCAGCATCAAACACATGGAGTTCCTCATCTGTATGCTCCGGCTCAAACAGGTATGGCTCTGGGTCTGTGTCCGCTACAAGAAACTCTTCAAAATCGCGTTCAAAGTCGTCCATTGCAGCTACTGTAGTCCGGAGATATTGCTAGGCTAAATAAACAGCTGAGCTCTGTTTACAGGCTACGCTGTCAGTCAGTGTGCGGGCTGGAGATTGGTGGAGCAGAGAGGGGAGGGGGGTCCCCACTCGGTATGGTAAACGAGAATGTGTGTACGAAGTGTGTGTGTTACGCCAGAAGAGTCAGAGTTTGGGACGGAGTGGAGTGTTACCAGAGTTTCCGGAGTGCTCAAATAAACTGGCCTTTTTCCCGAACGCTCCTCTGGTCTCCTGCTCGTGAGGGATTCATTACAATATCGTAACATGGTTCAGATTTCTAAATAAACATTCACCTCGTCGCTAGATAGACCTACTCCTGAAAAAGTCGTGCGCAAGGCTTTTTGTCCCTACGAGGCCACCGTCATTTACCCGACAGGAGGGGTGAGCGAGTGAGCCCTGCAATCTAGAATTTGACCACTGATGTCACTGTTTTCAACCCATTTTACACACTGGCCCTTTAATGAACCTGGGGCCTGTATCATGAAGCGAGATCAACCTTTCCTGGGTTACCCAGACCTATCCTGGGTTGACTAACCCTAACAATGGCAATCAGGATAATTGGTATCATGACGCTGGATATCAACTCGGTAACTCAACCCAGGGTTGCTTTATCAAGAGCCGTGAACGCGCACGCAGCGGACCAATCACAATCATGAGAGAAGCGCAGCGTCACTGAGCGTCCTCACAGAGCGCCGTATGTGAGGGGAAAAAGTATTTCTCATGTGAGGATCAGAGATTAATTCTACTAAAATATGAGGAGGAGAAAAGCAACATTAGAGAAAAGGCCAACACCGTGGCAGCTGCAGGAGGAGGAAACATGCGTGGCAACGCATAACGGGATGAATAATGTTTAGTTTTAGTTTAGATTAGTTTATTTGCACATAATGTTAAAAACAGACAGTATAACATTTACAAGATTAAAAAAAGAAAAGTGCCGGAGAGGTTAGAAGCCACTAAAAGCTTATCAAAGAAATTCCCCTGTCAAAACATCAATGACATCACGTGATAGAGAAGAAAAGAAACGGGTGAGGAAAGAAGAAATAGAGGAGGAGAGAGGGAAAAATCAAGACAACACAAGGCAGCAAATAAAATGATGTGTAGGTTAAATGACTCATCACTGGTTCAAGTAGCTACAGTACCTGTACCTGTACATCTGACACTGATCACACCCTTGAATCCCATGAAATCAATGCTGCGCAGATGAACTGCGTGTATTACAATTATCGTCTAACATCATTGCGTCTGATAAACTGGTCTTCTTTGTCATAACTATATGCTACAATAAAGCTTAAAGCTGACGCCACAGTTAAATCATATCAACACCAAACTGATAGTCTGAATAAAATCATCCTGATATTGAGCTGTGTTAGAAATTAACAGCTGTGCAGAAATATACCTAGTGTCCCTCTTTAAGAAACACAAAGGAAAATCCTCAAACACCATGAAGTGTAGACATGATAGGCTACTTTCCACATTTCCAGCAGCAAAGCTGTCAGTTAGGCCCATTATCTTTAACAGGGATCATTTCCTCCAACAAAACAAAATGTTGGCACTAATTAATGGTGCTATTAAGTGTCCGCTAATGATCAGTTTCTTTCTTATGAAGGGCTGGGATGAAAGTTCCACTTCTTTCCACTCCTTTTTGAACAATCTTTTCATTGTCTGTTGTTGTTGCTTTCTTTTCTTTTTAATGTTCAAAATAAACTTTCAAATCAAAATCAATCAAATGAATTAAACTTCCCGTCATGACTGGGCTGCATTTCTGTCAGCCATCAACAGCTGATTGGCCAGTGGGTGGTGCTTTTTATAGGATCAGATTCAACCCTGAACTTACCCTGCTCCGGAGCAGGATAGCCGTTCAGAGTAAGTTACCATGGTGATCTACCCCGATAAGAACTGAACCGGCTTCGTGAGACCGAAAACCCAGGGTTAACCCTGAAGTTACCTCGCTGAGACATTAATCCTGCTTCGTAATACAGGCCCCAGGTGACAAAAACACAGGGACACACCATCAGACAGACAGACGTCTGACAGTGTCCTCTGTGAGGACAGAAATATATTAAAGTCGACAGACAGCAGGTGTTTTAAATCCAGCTGAGACATTTCTGGACATAACCGCTGGTTGTCCACAGAGCCATGGAGCTGTGTGTGTTGTGGACTCACCAGAGCCTCCTTCCCCACCGTCAGTATGGAGGTGTAGGCCTCCAGGTAAACTCTGGAGCAGCTCTTCACCGCCTGCAGACCCTTCACCGTGATGTCCGAGGCGTCTCCCAGCCCCAGGCCGATCAGATACAGCATCCTGCCGGCTTCACTCTCCGCAGCGACTCGATGTCACTGCTGCTTCACTAACCGTCAACAAACCGTCATTAAAAAGTCTCATCCGTGTGTTAACTCACTGTTTCACTGGTTTCACGTGCAGTCTCTCTGCACTGACCGGAATACGGTATGCCGTAAACTGTTTACGTGTCACGACAGCTTCAGCCGCGTTACGTTCTGTTCCAGACGGATGTTAGGCCAGACTCCACTGATAAATCTTTGTATTTAATAAAGCCTTGAATGTCTGTAGGGCTTTGTGTAAGTAAGATAATCAATATCTGTATATTCTGGTGCATTATACATCTGTTATTAATTCGGCGTACATATAGAATAAATCATTTTATAAAACAATACAATACTGAGTCATAATTTCTCCATACTCTCGTTGCCTTCTATGTTCAGTGTGAAGCTAAGTCCAGGGAGAAGAGTATGGTGGTTTTTCAGAGCCGAACTGAGGAGACTTTCTGCATGTATCACACAGTACAAAGTCAGTACATAAAACCTGATACAGTAGCGATTAAAAAGAAACACACGCTATAAATGTAAATTTACGAATGGGGGCAGACTCACTTCCTAAAATGGGTAATAACTAATCTACAGTTTGATTCAATCAATCAGTTAATTTGTCACCTTAAATTATATACAATACAATTTTAGTGAAATGTAACAATAATAATAAATAATTGAGTTTGTTAGTAATAAATCTGCAACTATGAATTCAGTGTGATAGTTTGTTAAAGTCGCTCTGGGCTGTTCAGTTAAAGGACTTATGAGACAAACGTGATCCAGCTCAGAGACTAGATCAGATTCAGGTGACGGTCTGAAACAGTTTCTGATTTATAAAACAGGCATTTCTTTTTTAATGAATGTTAGTTTGTGACACAAATATTCTGCTTTAATTACTGTGATGAAATCTGATGATGACGTCATCTGAAGCCTCTGCTATTTCCAAACACCTGCAGTTCCTCTAATGTCCACTAGAGGCTGGCTCCAACAGTGAGTCAGTCCCCACAGACCTCCATGTTACGCAGAATTTATACTTCTGCACTGAATCAACGCTGTAGGCTCCATGTTGACGCAGAGTCTACGCCGTAGCCCACGGTGCAGCCTGACGTGCACCTCCTCAAAGATGTAACAACACGTCACAGTGACGCAGACCTCCTGTCTGTCTCTGTAAGCTGAAACCATTTCCCTCAGTGGAAACAAAGCTTTGATTTACTTTAATTGCTACAGGTTCACTTTGCTCACACTGTCGTATTCAGCCCTCTGGATCACATGCTGTTGACCTGGGACACAAAAATCGGACAAAACCACGTCGGCCTGTAATGACTGCGCACCTCTCCATCGTCTCCCTGTCGGTACCGTCTGAGGGCCTGTAGTCAGCTCAGGTGGAGGAACACCTAGGTGAAGCCCCGACCCTGAGTCTCCCCCAGATTTCAGATGTTCAGTTTTTCCTTTTTGTTTTAATAGTTTTTAACATGTTTTTGCTCATAAACAAAATCAGCATCATCACAGTTAATCAGGCTGTAAATCAACAGCGATGGATAGCTCCGCCCTCTTCTCCAAATATGATCAGTTCAGGCTCCAGAGATTCATGAGGGCGACGGCCATGACGCCAGACTGGAGGCTTTAAAATGGGAATCTACAAACTGATGTGTGATGTCACAGCAGCTGTTTACGGTGTTATGACATGTTGACGGTGTGATGGTCACATGTTACACTGCTGCACTGTCCACATACTTCTGGCCACATCTTGTACCTCCACAGGGGTTAACTCAGATGTCAGACTGTTTCAGAGGAGCTGTCTCTCCCTCTCTCTGCTTGTTGCCATGGTGACGGCGGTCGGCAGCGCGGCGTGTGAAAGCAGTTGTGAATGAGTTGGTGGGAAAAACTGCTTCTCTCTCTCTCTTCACAGGGTATTTCTCCCTCGTTCGCCCCTTGTTGTGGTAAACAAGCCTCTTTGGACCACGTGACCCCCCCCCCCCCTCCCCATCCATCCTCAGCCCCCCCTCCCCCATTCCCCTTCTCTCCTTCAACTGGGAACCAGTTAATGACTGGGAGGGTTAGTGGGTTACATAATGGGCTCCTCTCCTTTTTGGGGGGAAGTGGAGGGGGAGGGGGAGGATGGGGGGTGCAGAGGAGGATTGTGGTCTTTTGTTGTTGTGTTTCGGGGCTTGTTCAGCTTCAGTCATCCAGAGAATCAGCAGCGCTGCGTCTCTTCTCTGTTAACTGTTTCTCTTCAGCTGCTGATCTGGATCCGTCTGACGAGTCTGAGGACGGACACGACAACCAGCTCAGAGACAACGCCAACGTCTCAGCGTTAAACCCAAAATCCTTTTACTGTGAAAGTGAGCCTGGCCTGCTCAGTGTATGAGGTGTGAAAGGTGCCACTGACAACACAGCTCTCATCCCAACTCTAAATCTGACGCTGTCTGTTCCCTCCTGTGTCAGTTTTACATGTTCAGGGACGGCATGTCCAACACTCAGTTTCTGCTCCTTTAATAAAAATCAAATCAAGTTCATTCATACAGCACATGTAATGCAAAGTCAGTGGCACACATATACACCCACTGGCCACTTTATTAGGTACACCTGTTCAACTGCTCGTTAACACACATATCGAATCGAATGATGACATAGTTTCTCTAGATGGCATTGCTCTGGCCTCTAGCACTACCGTAAGAAACCTCGGAGTAATATTTGATCAAGATTTGTCTTTTAATTGTCATTTAAAACAAACCTCACGGACTGCATTTTTTCATCTGCGTAATATTATGAAAATTAGGCCTATCCTGACCCGAAAAGATGCAGAAAAATTGGTCCACGCTTTTGTTACCTCAAGGCTGGATTACTGTAACTCTCTGTTATCAGGTAGCTCTAGTAAGTCCTTAAAAACTCTCCAGCTAATTCAGAATGCAGCAGCACGTGTACTAACAGGAACTAAGAAACGAGATCATATTTCTCCTGTTTTAGCTTCTCTGCACTGGCTCCCTGTAAAATCCAGAATTGAATTTAAAATCCTACTGTTAACTTATAAAGCTCTAAATGGTCAAGCTCCATCATATCTTAGAGAGCTCATAGTGTCATATTATCCCACCAGAACACTGCGCTCTGAGAACGCAGGGTTACTCGTGGTCCCTAAAGTCTCCAAAAGTAGATCAGGAGCCAGAGCCTTCAGCTATCAGGCTCCTCTCCTGTGGAATCATCTTCCTGTTACGGTCCGGGAGGCAGACACCGTCTCCACATTTAAGACTAGACTTAAGACTTTCCTCTTTGATAAAGCTTATAGTTAGGGCTGGCTCAGGCTTGCCCTGTACCAGCCCCTAGTTAGGCTGACTTAGGCCTAGTCTGCCGGAGGACCCCCCTATAATACACCGGGCACCTTCTCTCTCTCTCTCTCTCTCTCTCTCTCTCTCTCGTATTCTATTACTGCATCTTGCTAACTCGGCCATTCTGGATGTCACTAACTCGGCTTCTTCTCCGGAGCCTTTGTGCTCCACTGTCTCTCAGATTAACTCATATCACAGCGGTGCCTGGACAGCGTGACGTGTGTGGTTGTGCTGCTGCCGTGGTCCTGCCAGATGCCTCCTGCTGCTGCTGCCATCATTAGTCATTAGTCATACTTCTACTGTTATTATACACATATGACTATTGTCACACATGTATACTGCCAGATATTAATACATACTTTCAACATATTGTACCACAGTAGCCAGAACTATAACTATAATATTATTACTTTTATTAATGTTGTTGTAAGCTACTGTCATTACCTGCATGTCATGTGGATTACTGTTATTTTATCATGCTGATCTGTTCTGTACGACATCTATTGCACGTCTGTCCGTCCTGGAAGAGGGATCCCTCCTCAGTTGCTCTTCCTGAGGTTTCTACTGTTTTTTCCCCGTTAAAGGGTTTTTTGGGGAGTTTTTCCTGATCAGCTGTGAGGGTCATAAGGACAGAGGGATGTCGTATGCTGTAAAGCCCTGTGAGGCAAATTGTGATTTGTGATATTGGGCTTTATAAATAAAATTGATTGATTGATTGAATTGAATCAGCCAATCAGGTGTCAGCAGCTCATTAACATTTAGTCATGTAGACATGATGAAGACGAGCTGCTGAAGTTCAAACGCAGCATCAGAATGATGAAGAAAGGTGATTGAAGTGACTTTGAACGTGGCATGGTTGTTGGTGCCAGACGGGCTGGTCTGAGTATTTCCTGGGATTTTCAGCACAACCATCTCTAGGGTTTACGGAGGATGGTCCCAAAAAGAGAAAATATCCAGTGAGCCAAAATGCCTTGTTGATGCCAGAGGTCAGAGGAGAATGGCCAGACTGGTTCAAGATGATAGAAAGGCAACAGGAAGTCAAATAAGCACTGGTTCCAACCAAGGTGTGCAGAAGAGCATCTCTGAAGCAACAACACCTTGTCCAACCTTGAAGCAGATGGGCTACAGCAGCAGAAGACCACACCAGGTGCCACTCCTGTCAGCTAACAACAGGAAACTGAGGCTACAATTCACACGGGTTTGTCACCAAAACTGGACAATAGAAGATTGGAAAAACCACATTCAGATGGAAGCATGGATCCATCCTGCCTTGTATCAACGCTTCAGGCTGCTGCTGCTGCTGCTGGTGGTGTAATGGTGTGGGGGAGATTTTCTTAGTACCAACTGAGCATGGTTTAAACACCACAGCCTACCTGAGTATTGTTGCTGAGCGTGTCCATCCCTTTATGACCACAGTGTACCCATCTTCTGATGGCTACTTCCAGCAGGATAACGCACCATGTCACAAAGCTCACATCATCTCAAACATGACAATGAGTTCACTGTACTCCAATGGCCTCCACAGTCACCAGATCTCAGTCCAATAGAGCACCTTTGGGATGTGCTGGAACGGGAGATTCTCATCATGGATCAACTGTGTGATGTCATCATGTCAATATGGACCAACATCTCTGAGGAATGTTTCAGCACCTTGTTGAGTCTGTGACACCAAGAATTAAAAAGGGGGTCCAACCCAGTACCAGCAAGGTGTACCTAATAAAGTGGCCAGTGAGTATAGTTCAAATTAAAATCAACACTGTCACTACAATAAATGGCAGTAGACATTACAAAGCAATATAATATGTGCACAGCCAAAGGCTGCCGAAAACATGTACGTCTTCAGATTGTCCTGAAAGTGTCGGTGGAGGAGAGACATCAGACTGAGAGCTGAAGGTTTTCCAAAGACTCGTCACGTTCATCCAGTCTTTATCAAAATAAACTCACTACACAGACAAAACACTTGAAACACATAGTTCCTTCAGTTCAGGCAACAAAAGCAGGAGGTTCAGTTTAGAAACAAACATCTTGGTTTGACTTAAAATAAATACGGTTGTTATTAACAGCATGTAATGTCACATGACATAGTTACTTGCATTGCACACTTCACATCCTAACACTCTGCGTTGTCATGAATTCAACTGACTTTCGGGTGTGTCACAAACAAGTGCCGCCCGCTGCGTATCATACCTCCACCCTATTACCCTAAAACTTTCATTAGTGGCCCCCCAGGCTAAGATTTGCCTCAATCACTGAACTCAACAGGCCTGTATTTGAGACAGGTCTTTAATTCCTTTCACACAAAACTGTTGCTCAGCAAAGATCAGGAAATACAATCAAAATGTTTATTTAAACCAGTCTGAATATTACTGTATAAAAAATAGGTTTCAGATAATACATCAATTATGAATCATTGATTTGATCTAACGCTGACAGAGCATCAGAGAGTTACAGCACTCGAGGATCACGACACCCAACTTTAACCTGTTAAAACAATCCTCACAACTTGGATTCATTTTTATGAAAAACTTATTTGATTCCAGAATATGACAGAACATGAATAACTTAGAGGGTAATCAAGGAACTGTTGGTAGCCAACAACCAGTTTTGTACATCCAAAGAACTTCTTTAAATTGACAGACCAGGCCTCTGATTGAGACAGGCCTTTATTTGTCAAAATGTGTAGTCACAGCGGGCTGTTAAAGACACTTGGCCTTTAATTCAAGTTTTATAGTACTCCTGCATGTATACAGTCAATCAGACCCAAACTGGCCGAGGCGCTCTGAGCATGCTCCACAGTTTCCGCCCCGGGCTTTGACCCGGAAGTCCAATAGCATTAAATGTGTAAGAGAAGAAGAAGCCGGTAACAACATGGAGAAATCTACATCCAGAGCCGTGACTTTTTGGACGGACCAAATGTACAGAGCTGTAAAGTTGTCCACCATGGTAGCAGTTAGCTGCTAGCTAACCGTAGCTAACTTGTTTGTCCATTGTTTGGTCTGTGACGTAATAGGTCAACAGGAAAAAGGTCCAATACTAACAAGCTGAAAGGGGGCATATCTCCACCTATTGTTGTTTCCATGGAAACGTGAATGTTTGGGACTCATGATGACTCAAGGCGTCTGATTATTTATTTAGATTTTATTTTGAAAAGTCTGTACAGGAAGCTCCAACAGGATGTGACACTCTTTATTTTAACCATCACCTCTCAGGTGAGTTCACGGCTGCGTTCAGCACTGACAAAACGTCTGCTCACAGGAGAACAGAGGCGTGTTGGGCCTCCTGCTGTGTTGTGCAGGGGTTCTGTCTTTTAGTACAGCGGGGTTTAATTCAGTTCAAAGAAGCTTTATTGGCATCATGGGAAAGGCATCTTTACGTGACCAAAGCAGGTGTGAAATATAAACAAAGGATATACAATAAAGATCTTGTAGACTTTTGTTTGTATACACGTTGATGCTGATTGGCCGACACCTTCGACACACCTGACGAGAGAAAACCTCAAAACCTGTGTGAGCTCTGTTTCTAGGAAACATGTTGTTCAGCCGACTGAACGTGTCCCAGGTGTGTGAGGTCACATAACAGACAGAAACAGGATTAAACAGATAAAGAATCTGAAGAGGATTAAAACTGTCTGACCTCTGATCAGCTGACAGATAACGTCAGTGACATCACAGGTCCTCAGACTTTAGTCAGTCAGTGAAGAAACAGACGCACTGTGAGGTACCTGCAGGTCCTTCATACTTCGACCCTCCTACAGCTCAGAGGGACATATTGATCGTGTCACTGCTCTGAATTGATCTGATGACTTCAGTTTCTCTGCAGACTCAGATTATCGATGTAAAACTCAGATGTTGAAACAGCAGAGCACGTCATCATCGTTACAACAAAAGACATCAGAGGTGAGACAGACTGAGACGTGGAGTCACATGACACAATAATTTCAAATCAATTCAATTTTATTTTATTTATAAAGCCCAATATCACAAATCACAGTTTACCTCAGAGGCTTTACAGCAGACCTCATCCCTCTGTCCTTTGGACCCTCACAGCTGATCAGGAAAAACTCCAAAAAACCCTTTAATGGGGAAAAATCAGCTGTGATTAGTCACCATCAGCATCTTCAGCCTCACATCTGACGTCCACAGATGAAGGTGTTGTAGGGACAGAGTCGGTCGGTGTGACGGCTGTGATGTGACAGGAAGTGGATGTTGGTTTTAACTCTCTGAGCATTGCTGCAGCTGTAATTATGACTCTGGTTCTGACTGTGGCTGTGATGATTACTGAGCCTCTGACACGTAAAGATTTAATATATGTGATGCTCCATCACTGCAGGAAGTCACACATCACAGTCTGACTATAAATCATGTGTGGTTTCACAATAAAAGCTTCTTTACTTAGTCAGAAAACACGTCAGTACGACAGTAAGAGAACAGTCTGAGATGTGTGTTTAAGGTTTGTGTCCTCACAGCTGATTTTATCTTCTGTTGGAAGCTGAGGTGACAATCAGACATCAGCAGGACGTCGACCTGAACCGTTCAGCTGGAACAGGAGGTGAAACTACCCACAGAGGTTTGTCCAGGTGCACTGAGGCGACGTGTTCGTCATCTCTATAAACAGACTCAGAGGTGTTCTGGTTTCTGAGGGGAGCTGACCCACCTGGTAACCCACCGGCTGTGACTGACGAGGCATTAGCTTTACGTTAGCTTGTCCTTTAGAGAGATCAGCTGAAATGACCGACACACAGAGGAGAAAGTCTTGGCTTTGATATCTGCTGACTTCAGATCAGCCTGAAATATTGGCCCCGCCCCCAGGGGTTCATCACCATGAGGCCGACAGGCAACTGGTTCATAAATTGGTTTTGACCAAAGTCGGGGAACATTAAAGTATAATGGGGGGACATTAAAGTATAGTGGGGGAACATTAAAGTATAGTCGGGGAACATTAAAGTACAGTGGGGGAACATTAAAGTATAGTGGGGGAACATTAAAGTATAGTCGGGGAACATTAAAGTATAGTGGGGGAACATTAAAGTATAGTGGGGGAACGTTAAAGTACAGTGGGGGAACATTAAAGTATAGTGGGGGAACGTTAAAGTACAGTGGGGGAACATTAAAGTATAGTCGGGGAACATTAAAGTATAGCTGGGGAACATTAAAGTATAGTGGGGGAACATTAAAGTATAGTGGGGGAACGTTAAAGTACAGTGGGGGAACATTAAAGTATAGTCGGGGAACATTAAAGTATAGCTGGGGAACATTAAAGTATAGTGGGGGGACATAAAAGTATACCTGGGGAACATTAAAGTATAGTGGGGGAACATTAAAGTACAGTGGGGGAACGTTAAAGTACAGTGGGGGAACATTAAAGTATAGTCGGGGAACATTAAAGTATAGCTGGGGAACATTAAAGTATAGTGGGGGAACATTAAAGTATACCTGGGGAACATTAAAGTATAGTGGGGGAACATTAAAGTATACCTGGGGAACATTAAAGTATAGTGGGGGAACATCAAAGTATAGTCGGGGAACATTAAAGTATAGTGGGGGAACATTAAAGTATAGTGGGGGAACATCAAAGTATAGTGGGGGGACATAAAAGTATACCTGGGGAACATTAAAGTATAGTGGGGGAACATTAAAGTATACCTGGGGAACATTAAAGTATAGTGGGGGAACATCAAAGTATAATCGGGGAACATTAAAGTATAGTGGGGGGACATTAAAGTATAGTGGGGGAACGTTAAAGTACAGTGGGGGAACATTAAAGTATAGTCGGGGAACATTAAAGTATAGCTGGGGAACATTAAAGTATAGTGGGGGAACATTAAAGTACAGTGGGGGAACGTTAAAGTACAGTGGGGGAACATTAAAGTATAGTCGGGGAACATTAAAGTATAGCTGGGGAACATTAAAGTATAGTGGGGGGACATAAAAGTACACCTGGGGAACATTAAAGTATAGTGGGGGAACATTAAAGTATACCTGGGGAACATTAAAGTATAGTGGGGGAACATCAAAGTATAGTCGGGGAACATTAAAGTATAGTGGGGGAACATTAAAGTATAGTCGGGGAACATTAAAGTATAGTGGGGGAACATCAAAGTATAGTCGGAGAACATTAAAGTATAGTGGGGGAACGTTAAAGTATACCTGGGGAACATTAAAGTATAGTGGGGGAACATTAAAGTATAATCGCGGAACATTAAAGTATAGCTGGGGAACGTTAAAGTATAGTGGGGGAACATTAAAGTATAGCTGGGGAACATTAAAGTATAGTCGGGGAACATTAAAGTATAGTGAGTATAGTATAGCAAAACTGATTACAAGGAACATTATTTAATGATGGAACACATCGTGAGACAACAAAAGTTACTGAGAAGGAACACAACATTATATCATAAGGGAACGCAAAATTTGTGAGGGAACAAAGAAGCATTGCAAGGGTATACAGAACTATTGTGAGGGAACACAATAGTACTCTGAGGGAACGCAGGCGTATGGTAAGGGAACAGAGAGGTATTGTGAGAGGATGAAAAAATATTGTTTAAAAGTGTTTAAGAAGATGGCTGCTGATGTCTTACTGTCTGTTTCAGAAAAGCTGCAGAGTCTGTGGGACAGTAAAGGGACATCATGATGGTGATGATGATGATGATGATGATGATGATGATGATGATGTCATGTGATGTTAAACAGGTGCAGGTTGACTGGGTCATCTGGATCCTGTGACGTTCTGCTATTTCCCCACTTTTACCAGATCATCTCCTGAAAACTGGGTCTCTATGCAACAAGTTACACAACAGAGGAGGAGGTGAGGAGGAGGAGGAGAGGAGGGAGGAGCGTGGAGGGAGGAGAGGCTGAATCAGAGAGCAGTGGGGGGGGGGCGGGGATGGGGGGAGGATGAGGAGGATGAGGAGGCCCTGGTTGCTTTGTGGCTCCCACAGAAACATCTCCAATTACAGGACAAAGGCGACTCATTCAGGCTGCAGCTCCAACACTGCAGCTTTGCATGTCTAATGAGTGCTCCGCTGAATGCTAAGAGGCCTCAACAACTCCCCACCCGCCCCCACGCCCCCACCACACATACCCTAACACCCCCACCCCCCCACCCCCCCATACGCCCCTGCAGTCGGACACCCAGGCCTCGTCTCCGTCACGTGTTCAAACTGTACGATGGAGGGAAAACTGCCAACAACATGCAGTAACACTCTGAGCCGAGAAAATGCCAAAGTTTTTCTCTCCGGTCAGGTACTGATTCTGTCAGACTGTCATCATTTACACCAGGGAACACAGACTTCACTGTGAGTAAATCTTTTAAGGGAACTTACAAGTATGACTAGGGAACAAAACATTATTTTATGATGGAACACAGAAGGGAACATACTGACAGGGAACACAACAATATTTCACAAGGGAGCACAAATTTTACTGTGAGGAAATGCACAACTCTTTTAAGGGAACATAAAAGCATTGTGAGGGAACACACAACTTATTACTAAAGAACAAAGTATTTTATGATGGAATGCAAAATGTATTGCAAGGGATCACAAAGTTTATGGTGAGGAAAAGGATGAGGATGAGTCAAAGTTTTTGAGGGAACACAAAATACCGTGAAGAAATGCAAAACTTATCATGAGGGACCACAACATTATTTTATAATGGAACTCAAAATATATTGTGAGGGAACTGAACTTACTGAGAGGAAGTAAAACTTTACTTGATCAGGGAACTCATACTTTATGTTGAGGAAACGCACAAGTCTCTTGAGGGAACACAGAAGTACTGTGAAGGAACATAAAACTTAACAAGGGAACACAACATTGTTTTATGACAGAAAACACAATGTATTGTGAGGGAACTTAAATTACTGAGAGGGGGCAAAACATTACTTCATGAGGGAACACAAACTTTATTGTGAGGGAACGCACAAGTCTTTTGTTGGAACATAGAAGTATTGTGAGGGAACATAAAACGTATAAGAAGGGAACACAATATTATTTTATGGTGGAACAAGATGTGCTGCGAGGGAACTAAACTTCCTGTTTAATAGAGGAAGGATTCAGAGGATTTACCAAAGTAAAACTACCAACAACACTCAGTGACAGATAAACTTTAACCTTCAGCTGGTCCTGATACTCTCAGTCTTCATCACCATCATCATCATCATCATCATCATCATCATCAACACCATCATGAGGTGACAGGTGAGTCCAGCTGCTGACCTTTGACCTTTCCTCTGGAGGGAAAAACTCTCTTCTCATGTATCTACTCTATGCCTCCTCGTCTCCTCGTCTCCTCTGCATTCATAAATTCATCTGGAGCAGAGAGGAGACAGGAGACAGGAGACAGGAGAGAGGAGACAGGAGACAGGGGACAGGAGACAGGAGAGAGGAGACAGGAGACAGGAGACAGGGGACAGGAGAGAGGAGAAAGGAGAGAGGAGACAGGAGACAACAGACAGAGGGACCAAGATGTGAGGAGAGGAGGTGAGGAAAGGAACTGAGGATGTCCAAACTGAGAGCAGAGAGGAACGGTTCATGATGTCCCAGTGAAGGTTTATTTTTGACTTCCTGTCGATGTTTGTTTGTTTGTTTGTTCTGAGGGAGGATCATCAGTGAACTTCCTGAAGCAGCCTGACGATGAGGAAACTGTGACTGATGACTTCATCATCTCTGAACATACACACATCACATTATTGGGACTTTTTTATGTAAAAACAGAAGTTTCAGATGGTTGTAATCTGTGATCTGTGAGCTGTAATCTCTGACCTGTGACCTGTAATCTGTAATCTGTAATCTGTGATCTGTGACCTGTAATCTGTGAGCTGTAATCTGTGACCTGTGACCTGTAATCTGTAATCTGTGATCTGTGATCTGTGACCTGTAATCTGTAATCTGTGATCTGTGACCTGTAATCTGTGAGCTGTAATCTGTGACCTGTGACCTGTAATCTGTAATCTGTGATCTGTGACCTGTAATCTGTAATCTGTGATCTGTGATCTGTGACCTGTAATCTGTGAGCTGTAATCTGTGACCTGTGACCTGTAATCTGTAATCTGTGATCTGTGACCAGTAATCTGTGATCTGTTGCCTGCAATCTATGATCTGTGATATGTGATCTGTAATCTGTGATCTGTGACCTGTAATCTGTGATCTGTTGCCTGCAATCTATGATCTGTGATATGTGACCTGTAATCTATGATCTGTAATCTGTAATCTGTGACCTGTAATCTGTAATCTGTGATCTGTAATCTGTGACCTGTAATCTGTAATCAGATGTTAGCAGTTAGCGGCTAACTATTGTTGTATAGATTTGTAATGATTTTGAATTTAATCTTTGTAGTTTAAGTTATATTTGTACAGGATATTTTGTATATTGTATTGGTTTGTAAGTTTATCCTATTTTGTTTAGAGTTGTGATGATTTTGAACTTAATTCTGTAATATAGGTTGTACTTGTTTTTGTATAGGATATTTGTATATTGTATTTTTATAGGATTGTGATTTTGTATGTTGTATGTGTTTAAAAGCCCAGCTAGGGACAGGAGTTGAAAATTAGCTATAGCTATAACTATATGCAGCACATCGGATTAATGCCTTGTATTGAAACTATGTTAACTGCATTGTCCCTATAAATAAATAAATTCAATTCAAACTCAAATGAGAAGAACAGCAGCTGTTAGCAGTTAGCAGTTAGCAGCTAACTCAAAGAAGAAGAACAGCAGCTGTTGGCAGTTAGCAGCTAACTCAAAGAAGAGGAACAGCAGCTGTTAGCAGTTAGCAGCTAACTCAAAGAAGAAGAACAGCAGCTGTTGGCAGTTAGCAGCTAACTCAAAGAAGAAGAACAACAGCTGTTAGCAGTTAGCAGCTAACAGGAGCTCCTTACCCTCTGAGCAGAGGACGAGATCAGCCGCCATATAACAGGGACGCTAAATGATTGTTATTGACATGTGATGTCATTGTTATTGTTTATAAAGAGCTGCTATGTTATATGTCAAACTGGAGGAAGATGCTGTTGTGTTACATGTCACGCCTTGTTAGATTCTGTGATATCATCACGCTGTATGACATCACACACTGGAGCCACATGATGCTGCTGGCGTAAAGAAGAGATGTCATAGCGTCTCTGTGTGAAAAGAGCTGATAGGTCAGTCACTGTGATGACATCATCTCCCATCTCTCCTGCTGACAACTGATTCTGTTGCTTCTATTTTTCACCTTCAGATGAGATGGAGGAGAAAATCCTCGTAACTCTGTTTGTTTAATGAAGTTCACTATTAAAGTACAAATCTGAGGTACTTAGTCCCTGCTCCTCCTGCTCCTCTTCCTGCTCCGTCTCCTCCTCCTGCTCCTCCTCAGAGGAAAATCTACTTTTTACTGCACTACATGAGCTCCTTCCTGTCCAGTGAAAACCACGTATCTCCAGCCAGATGTGTCTGACTCACATGTAATGGAGTATTTTCAGTGTCAGTAACTGTAACAGCGTTCAGGCAGCAGAAACTGGACTGAGAGGTTTAAATAATTCTGCTGGTCTGAAACTGATCCAGACCAAGAACCACATGATACGATCTGAAGGTCCAGAGCTGCTGCACTCGGGTCAGATCTTCTTCTGTGGTGTTTGTTGTGAACACAGAAGCTCCAGACACAACACACACACACACACACACACACACACACACACACACACACATTGACTTTAACCCCCCCCCCCTTCCCCAATGGCGGGCTGCCACATTCCTCACCGCTGAGGAAACAAGGAACACATCACAGGAAGTGGGAGAGGAAGAAGCTGGCTAATGCTTTCCTGTTACACACTCACAGAGTCCAAACCATAATTACAGGCTGCCGATGTTCACTTCAAGTTTCACTGCAGAAAAATGAACCAGGACTGAGACCAGGACAAAGGGGACTCCTGACCCCTTAGTCTGCACAGATTCTAGTCCTGACCCAAAACTAAGACCAAGACCTGGACCTGGATCAGGTTCAGAACAAGGTCAAAGTTCAAATATCAGGACCAATACCATGATGGTGACAAAACCAAAACCAAGATCAGGACCAGGATAAAGAACAAAACCAAGACCAGGACCAGAACCTGCTCTGAGTTCACATACAGGATCCCCTGATGTCATTATAACTGCATCGTTCCATCAGATTGAAAAATTCAACATGTCTGCTGCTTCATTTCAGACACATTTACCCAGAATTCAGCTGCACAGATTTTAATTCCAGTAAACTGAGGGTGAGTTCACACCTGTCACGTTTGGTTCAGTTCAATCTAATGGTGCATTCCAGGCAACCCATAACTCGTGTTTTCACAACCTGTAACCCGTGAAAGTGCACTGGAACGGCAGTCAAACCCGTAACTTCCCACCTGTGAACTCATATCAGATCGATGTACTCCCAGTTATGGTTTCTGACGTCACACAGCCCTCTAAACCAATTACCTTACTCCTCTAAACAATAATGGCAGCCCTGTGGATGCGGTGTTGATGCAGGTGATACATGGTGAGAAATAGACATAAAATAACCCCAATGTTAACGCATTATTGGCAGCCGCTCTAACAGCTGGTTTCTAGTGCAAGAATAAATCAATACAAAATACGTTTCCAAACACACAGATAACGTAAAAAATAGCCTGTAATAGCATCTGTGACCCTATCCTCCTCCGTTTCACTCAAATAAGCAAGGAGCAGGTACCTTTGGCGATAGCAATAATGGGGAAACACAAACAAACGGTTTGCCATGTTCAACGTTAAACAGGAAGTAACTGGCAGTTTGCCGTAACTTTCCTGGAACGCTACAAAGTCTTAACTCGTGACTTGAAGTCGTGACTTACGAGTTCAAAAGCCTGCCTGGAATGCACCATAACTCCAGCTGGTTTGCCCCCCCAGTGCACCTCCTCCTGTACCGCCTTAATATGCACATTCAGCACATCCAATGCATCAAAACATTTTTTTCTAGTTGGAGCCGCGTTTGCCTCGTTTTCAAACTGTATGCTTTGACTAAAATGAACAATGACAGCAATATAGTCCACGATGAGCAGCGCTAAAATCAACCTGCGTAGTTGTCCCTCCATTGTGACATTAGAAAGTGTCACATTTATCTTGCAAGTGTACTCTTCTTCAACGTTTGCTTTACTTCCTGGATTTTTCCCACATGGAAATTCTGACCAATCAAGAGCAGCTTTCTCACACAAGGCATTTGATCTGGTCCTCTTGTAAATGCTGCCGTGAGAACACCAACCAACTCTAGGCAATTATACAACTTTGGAACAACATGAGTCCCTGATTCAGACCAGAGGAGACCACTCTAGGGCTGACAGCAGCCTGAGACAGTAATTAAACGGCTTAGTTTAACCTCTGTAACTAAAGTCAAACTAAAGTTAATCTGAAGTTAAACTAAAGTTAAACTGAAGTTAATCTGAAGTTAAACTGAAATCAATCTGAAGTTAAATTGCTGTTAAACTAAAGTTAATCTGAAGTTAAACTGAAGTTAAACTAAAAATGAATCTGAAGTTAAACTAAAGTTAATCTGAAGTTAATCTGAAGTTAAAGTAAAGTCAATCTGAAGTTAAACTAAAGTTAATCTGAAGTTTAACTAAAGTTAATCTGAAGTTAATCTGAAGTTAAACTAAAGTTAATCTGAAGTTAAACTGAAATTAATCTGAAGTTAAATTGCTGTTAAACTAAAGTTAATCTGAAGTTAAACTAAAATGAATCTGAAGTTTAACTAAAGTTAATCTGAAGTTAAACTGAAATCAATCTGAAGTTAAATTGCTGTTAAACTAAAGTTAATCTGAAGTTAATCTGAAGTTAAACTAAAAATGAATCTGAAGTTAAACTAAAGTTAATCTGAAGTTAAACTGAAATGAATCTGAAGTTAATCTGAAGTTTAACTAAAGTTAATCTGAAGTTAAACTGAAATCAATCTGAAGTTAAACTAAAGTTAATCTGAAGTTCAACTGAAATTAATCTGAAGTTAAACTAAAGTTAATTTGAAGTTTAACTAAAGTTAATCTGAAGTTAAACTGAAATCAATCTGAAGTTAAATTGCTGTTAAACTAAAGTTAATCTGAAATCAAACTGAAATTAATCGGAAGTTAACCTGGTGTTAAACTGGTGTTAAAGTCTCTCTGTGTGTCTGTGGGTCTGTAGGTGATCCTGTTCCTCAGTTTGGGAGTTGTTCTCCGTCTCGGTTCCCCCTGGTTCCCTCCAGCCGTTGTCATGGTGACGCTCAGCTATGCAGAGTCTGAATACAGTCAGCAGCTCAGAGGAAAGAGCCCTTTGTTACCCACAACCCCTTTCACCTCCCCCCCCCCTCTCCCATCCAGCGTCTCCTCATCTCGGCTCCATTTTCAGACTCTGAGCAACAAACTGGAAACCAACTGTGGACTGGTCACATGGCCGACAACCAGTATGGACCCATTATGCTCCCAGTAAGATTTCACTGTAGTCCCTCTTTAACACGTCTCCTGAAACATTCCCAGTTCAGAGAATCTCTAAGTTTATTACTGGGATCATACTGGGAATGGATCCCTGTTATACTGGCACCACAGTGGAATCTAACTGGGAATATGTTGATACTGTGTCATTTTGGGAACACTGGAATGATACAGCTGGTATAATGGGAGTATACTGGGATCAAAGTGGGAATACACAGGAATAATAGCAGGGCCATACTGGATATATATGATGGGAAATAGTGGAAATATACTGGGACCATAGTGAAGTCAAAGTGGAAACATACTAAACATCCACTGGAAATATATTTGGATTGTAGTGGGAACACTGCCCATATGGAAAAGAAATAGAAAAAACTTATAAGAAGTTCCATCACCTTCAGTGTATGTTTTATGTATTGTGCATTGTAGAAGGCTTATATGATTTACTCTTGAAAGTGGCCACTTTTGCATTTTTTTTCATACAAGAAAATAAAAAGAATTACATAAGAATCATGTGAAATCTATGTATGCGGTATATAAGGAAAGTACATGTCAAAGTATGTTTTCCATGCATGTTACATATAATTTTTGCAATTTTTCCTATATGTCTGTTTTAAAGACATATGCTTTACATATATGAACAAATACCATTATATGTTTTCTGTATGTAAAGTCAATATATTCTGCAGGGGAATTATGCTTTATTTATATGCTTTATATAAGCTTATTAAAGGTAAAGTTCCACTGATTGTCACACACCTGAGTGTGTGAAATTTGTTCTCTGCATTTGAATCATGTGGTGATCTAACCCCCAGTTCCAACCCCTGATGCTGAGTGCCAAGCAGGGAGGCAATGGGTCCCATTTTTATAGTCTTTGGTATGACCCGGCAGGGGATATTTGCTGTGTTGATTTAATCATTTTTCCTAACTTATTGGATATAATTGCTCCTAAAGTGTTAAACAATATTACCCATGTAATAATGTTAGGAAAATTAATTAGTTTAGAGAGAAGAATATGATGCCTGGTTTTGCGAAAATGCTAAATTTAGCAACATTTTAACAGTCCTTTGTCATTACATGTTGCAAACCTGCTTTCACTCAACTCATATGTATTTCCCTTCAATTTTATTATCAGATTATGTTGTTTCATGTTTGTGGCAGGGCGGCACGGTGGTGTGGTGGTTAGCACTCTCGCCTCACAGCAAGAGGGTTGCTGGTTCGATCCCAGGCGTGGGAGCACTTCTGTGTGGAGTTTGCATGTTCTCCCGTGTCAGCGTGGGTTTCCTCCAGGTGCTCCAGCTTCCTCCCACAGTCCAAAGACATGCAGGTTAATTGGTGACTCTAAATTGTCCGTAGGTGTGAATGTGAGTGTGAATGGTTGTTTGTCTCTATGTGTCAGCCCTGTGATAGTCTGTCCAGGGTGAACCCTGCCTCTCGCCCGATGTCAGCTGGGATAGGCTCCAGCCCCCCCGCGACCCTCAAGAGGATGAAGCGGTTAGAAAATGAATGAATGAATGTTTGTGGCACCACAAATAAATCTTGTAAGTGCTTTCTATAATACTTACAAGAGTTTAGTTTCACTGATTATTGTCCAGCTCATATAAGTTTGATATTACATTTTTCTACTAAGGATATTGTATGTGGAATTACTGTCATATAGTGTTCTTCTAAGTACCCAAATCATACAAGTTTCATTTTGTACAAATTTAATAAGGATCTTATATCTGGTTTCACTGTCATATGCATTACATACAAGTTTCAGACAAAAGAGATACAAACTTTATAAGAT
Organism: Epinephelus fuscoguttatus; assembly: GCF_011397635.1. Classification (NCBI taxonomy): domain Eukaryota; kingdom Metazoa; phylum Chordata; class Actinopteri; order Perciformes; family Serranidae; genus Epinephelus; species Epinephelus fuscoguttatus. The sequence goes on along the minus strand of NC_064761.1, from coordinate 45,255,592 downwards.
TTATCTATATCTTTTCCATATGGGTGAGTAGAAAAACGTGGGACAGACAGAATGACTGACTGACAGAATGACACACTGACAGTTTCCGTGATTATGTACAGCATACCATACCATGACTTAGTCATACCAAACATTAGAAACAACACCAACATTGGTCCACAGGGGGAGCCACAGCGATCGGTCGCATTTTAGCCATTTTGAAGCATTTTTCTGTTGTTATAGCGCCACCCAGTTGCCAATTAGAGTTAAATTTCTCCAGTCACCTTGAGGCGTCCTGTTCTACATATCTACCAAGTTTAGTAAAAATCCATATGGCGGTTAGGCCTAGATAAGAAATGAGCTCTCTAGCGCCCCCATTTTGTTTGATGGGGTCAATAATGGAGGGGTCCCCTCAGATTATGTGTGGTCATATGCCTACAAAGTTGCGTGGTGATGGGTGAAACCCTTGAGATGTTCTACACCTTTATGTGATGAGTCACGCCCTCCGCAATATTCATTGCCTTATAGAAGCTCAGTTTTAGGAAGCTTTCCAACTTTTGCCAAGAGGGAACTTTAGATATTGCTGCCTAGATTATGTTCACCCAGTTTCATGCAGATCGCTCAAACTTCCTAGGAAGAGATCCATTTGAAGTGTTTTTCAACAAATTCAAAATGGTGGAAAATCTATATAAGCGGAAGTTATGGGTTCTTGAGGCAAATGTGTTCCTCATGAGGAGAGGCATCTCTGTGCAAAGTTTCATGTCTCTACGACATACGGGGCATGAGATATGCCCATTCAAAGTTTGACATTTCAATGGGTTGCTATAGCGCCCCCCTTTGGCCAATTGATGTAATATTGCTTCATTGGCATCCTCCCATGACCCTCTACCACTGTGCCAAATTTCACATGGATTGACCAAGTCAGTGAGGAGGAAAACGTGGAACACACACACACACACACACACACACACACACACACACACACACACACACACACACAGTTTTTGTCATTACAGTACAGTATATAGTAAGATTAATATCCCCACTGTTCCCAGTATGATTCCAGTATATCCCCATTGTCTCCATTGTATACTCCCAGTGTTCCCAGTAAGATTCCACTCTGATGCCAGTTTGAATATACTCTATTCCCAGTATGTGCCTAGATGAATTCCCAGTACAGACTATGAAAGCTGGCTATATACATATATAACATTAAACAAATTCTCAATATATTCACAGTATATCCCTGGTTTATTCCCAGTGCTCCCAGTGCTCCACTTTGGTGCCAGTGTATTCCCAGTATATTCCCATGTATTGCTAGTGAGTATATTCTCAGTATTTTTCCAATATGGCACCATAATTATTTCTGTATTTTACCACTTTGGTCCCCAAATATATTCCCATTATGTCCAGTATATATTCCCAGTGTTCCCAGTATGATCCCTATGTATTACCATATATTTATAGTGAGGCCTCACCTGTATAATTCCAGTACATATTCCCAGTGTTCCCAATATGTTGCACAGAGCAATCTGTCAGTGTGGTCACCTTGACCCATGGTAATGGTGGCGGCGCCAGTTAACCAGCTGTTCCAGTTTGACCAGTTGACCTGAGGGTCTGAAACAACAATGCTGCCTGCCCTGCACAGGAAGTGAGGTCACACCACAGACATCCCATGGAGCTGATCCCACAATGCACCTCTCTGAGCAGTGTCAGCGTGCTCCTATTGATGGAGATAAAAACATCATCAGTACACAGAGATGTGAGGCGTGTGTGATGTCATCACTTTTATTTTGCTGCTGTGAAGCATCAACACGTTTTTATTTTCTGGATGTGACACATGACTCACAGCGGCAGCTCGTCATGATACGTGTCCTGGTCCCGATCCAGATTACTATGTAAAGATGGCGTCCTCAGCTGATCAGAACAAATTTGTTTCTTTAATGTTACAGTTTTTTAGTTTGTGCTTAATGAGTGAAACAAACAAACAAACAAACAAACAAACAGCTCTTTTTAAATGAGCTGATGACGATGATGATGATGATGATGGTGATGATGACGATGATGATGATGATGATGATGATGGTGATGATGATGATGATGATGATGATGATGGTGATGATGATGATGATGATGATGAAGGTGATGATGACGATGATGATGATGATGACGATGATGATGATGATGATGATGATGAAGGTGATGATGACGATGATGATGATGATGATGGTGATGATGATGATGATGATGGTGATGAAAATGATGAAGATGATGATGATGATGATGGTGATAATAATGATGATGAAGATGATATCAGATGGCCAGCTCTTCTTCTGCTGCTGTTTAATACACAGTGACCTCCACCTGCAGCACAGGCTGACCTAAACAGGGCCTCTGTGGCTCCGCCCCCTGCTGACCTCACAGAGAGGATGGAGGTCAGAGGTCAGTGACACACAGAGCTGTGGGGGTGCATCAGCTGCTTGTTTCTCACACAGCAAACAAAGGAAAAAATATTTGTTTATGTAAACCTTCATAACAACATATAATACCAACATATAATACCAGCATATGATACCAACATATAACAACAACATATAATACCAACATATAACAACAACATATAACAACAACATATAATACCAACATATAACAACAACATATAATACCAACATATAATACCAGCGTATAATACCAACATATAACAACAACATATAATACCAGCATATAATACCAGCATATAACAACAACATATAACAACAACATATAATACCAGCATATAATACCAACATATAACAACAACATATAATACCAGCATATAATACCAGCATATAACAACAACATATAACAACAACATATAATACCAACATATAACAACAACATATAATACCAACATATAACAACAACATATAATACCAACATATAATACCAGCATATAATACCAGCATATAACAACAACATATAACAACAACATATAATACCAACATATAATACCAGCGTATAATACCAACATATAACAACAACATATAATACCAGCATATAATACCAGCATATAATACCAGCATATAACAACAACATATAACAACAACATATAATACCAGCATATAATACCAACATATAACAACAACATATAATACCAACATATAACAACAACATATAATACCAGCATATAATACCAACATGTAACAACAACATATAATACCAGCATATAATACCAACATATAATACCAACATATAACAACAACATATAATACCAGCATATAATACCAGCATATAATACCAACATATAATACCAGCGTATAATACCAACATATAACAACAACATATAATACCAGCATATAATACCAGCATATAATACCAACATATAATACCAGCGTATAATACCAACATATAACAACAACATATAATACCAGCATATAATACCAGCATATAACAACAACATATAATACCAGCGTATAATACCAACATATAACAACAACATATAATACCAGCATATAATACCAGCATATAATACCAGCATATAACAACAACATATAATACCAGCGTATAATACCAACATATAACAACAACATATAATACCAGCATATAATACCAGCATATAATACCAACATATAATACCAGCGTATAATACCAACATATAACAACAACATATAATACCAGCATATAATACCAGCATATAACAACAACATATAATACCAACATATAATACCAGCGTATAATACCAACATATAACAACAACATATAATACCAACATATAATACCAGCATATAACAACAACATATAACAACAACATATAATACCAGCATATAATACCAGCATATAATACCAACATATAACAACAACATATAATACCAACATATAACAACAACATATAATACCAGCATATAATACCAACATATAACAACAACATATAATACCAGCATATAATACCAACATATAATACCAACATATAACAACAACATATAATACCAGCATATAATACCAGCATATAATACCAACATATAATACCAACATATAACAACAACATATAAAACCAGCATATAATACCAACATATAATACCAACATATAACAACAACATATAATACCAACATATAACAACAACATATAATACCAGCATATAATACCAACATATAACAACAACATATAATACCAACATATAACAACAACATATAATACCAGCATATAATACCAACATATAATACCAACATATAACAACAACATATAATACCAGCATATAATACCAACATATAATACCAGCATATAACAACAACATATAATACCAGCATATAACAACAACATATAATACCAGCATATAATACCAACATATAACAACAACATATAATACCAGCATATAATACCAACATATAATACCAGCATATAACAACAACATATAATACCAGCATATAATACCAACATATAATACCAGCATATAACAACAACATATAATATCAACATATAACAACAACATATAATACCAGCATATAATACCAGCATATAATACCAACATATAATACCAACATATAACAACAACATATAATACCAGCATATAATACCAACATATAATACCAGCATATAATAACAACATATAATACCAACATATAACAACAACATATAATACCAGCATATAATAACAACATATAACAACAACATATAATACCAGCATATAATACCAACATATAATACCAGCATATAATAACAACATATAATACCAACATATAACAACAACATATAATACCAGCATATAATACCAACATATAATACCAGCATATAATAACAACATATAATACCAACATATAACAACAACATATAATACCAGCATATAATACCAACATATAATACCAACATATAATACCAGCATATAATACCAACATATAATACCAACATATAACAACAACATATAATACCAGCATATAATACCAACATATAATACCAGCATATAATACCAACATATAATACCAACATATAACAACAACATATAATACCAGCATATAATACCAGCGTATAATACCAACATATAACAACAACATATAATACCAACATATAATACCAACATATAATACCAGCATATAATACCAACATATAATACCAACATATAATAACAACATATAATACCAGCATATAATACCAGCATATAATACCAACATATAATACCAACATATAATACCAGCATATAATAACAACATATAATACCAACATATAATACCAGCATATAATACCAGCATATAATACCAACATATAATACCAACATATAACAACAACATATAATACCAGCATATAATACCAACATATAATACCAGCATATAATAACAACATATAATACCAACATATAACAACAACATATAATACCAACATATAACAACAACATATAATACCAGCATATAATACCAGCATATAATACCAACATATAATACCAGCATATAATACCAACATATAATACCAACATATAACAACAACATATAATACCAGCATATAATACCAACATATAATACCAGCATATAATACCAACATATAATACCAACATATAACAACAACATATAATACCAGCATATAATACCAGCGTATAATACCAACATATAACAACAACATATAATACCAACATATAATACCAACATATAATACCAGCATATAATACCAACATATAATACCAGCATATAATAACAACATATAATACCAGCATATAATACCAGCATATAATACCAACATATAATACCAACATATAATACCAGCATATAATAACAACATATAATACCAACATATAATACCAGCATATAATACCAGCATATAATACCAACATATAATACCAACATATAATACCAACATATAACAACAACATATAATACCAACATATAATACCAGCATATAATAACAACATATAATACCAACATATAACAACAACATATAATACCAGCATATAATACCAACATATAATACCAACATATAATACCAGCATATAATACCAACATATAATACCAACATATAACAACAACATATAATACCAGCATATAATACCAGCATATAATACCAGCATATAATACCAGCATATAATAACAACATATAACAACAACATATAATACCAGCATATAATACCAGCATATAATACCAACATATAATACCAGCATATAATACCAACATATAATACCAACATATAATACCAGCATATAATACCAACATATAATACCAGCATATAATACCAACATATAATACCAGCATATAATAACAACATATAATACCAACATATAATACCAGCATATAATACCAGCATATAATACCAGCATATAATACCAACATATAATACCAACATATAATACCAGCATATAATACCAACATATAATACCAACATATAACAACAACATATAATACCAGCATATAATACCAACATATAATACCAACATATAATACCAGCATATAATACCAACATATAATACCAGCATATAATAACAACATATAATACCAGCATATAATACCAGCATATAATAACAACATATAACAACAACATATAATACCAGCATATAATACCAGCATATAATACCAACATATAATACCAGCATATAATACCAACATATAATACCAGCATATAATAACAACATATAATACCAACATATAATACCAGCATATAATACCAACATATAATACCAGCATATAATACCAGCATATAATACCAACATATAATACCAACATATAACAACAACATATAATACCAGCATATAATACCAACATATAATACCAGCATATAATAACAACATATAATACCAACATATAACAACAACATATAATACCAGCATATAATACCAACATATAATACCAACATATAATACCAGCATATAATACCAACATATAATACCAACATATAACAACAACATATAATACCAGCATATAATACCAACATATAATACCAGCATATAATACCAGCATATAATAACAACATATAACAACAACATATAATACCAGCATATAATACCAGCATATAATACCAACATATAATACCAACATATAATAACAACATAATACCAACATGTCACAGTCTTATATGTCATTATTAGTTTTATACGACGTGCTTCATTTAATTATATCATTTGTTTTGTTTTTAAATCAACAGAATCACATTTCTGTCGTCATCTAACAGACATGACAAAAATGTCAGAAATGCCCTTTATTTTTTTATTAACGGCATATAGCAGTTCAAGATTTACAGATGAGTTACAGATGAATTATAGATTTACAGATGATCTACAGATGAGTTATAGATTTACAGATGAAATATAGATTTACAGATAAAGTTACAGATTTACAGATGAATTATAGATTTATAGATGAAGTCATAGATTTACAGATGAGTTATAGATTTACAGATGAGTTACAGATTTAAAGATGAAGTTATAGATTTACAGATGAGTTATAGATTTACAGATGAGTTACAGATTTAAAGATGAAGTTATAGATTTACAGATGAGTTATAGATTTAAAGATGAGTTATAGATTTACAGATGAAGTTATAGATTTACAGATAAAGTTACAGATTTAGAGATGAAGTTATAGATTTACAGATGAGTTATAGATTTAGAGATAAAGTTATAGATTTACAGACGAAGTTATAGATTTACAGATGAATTATAGATTTATAGATGAGTTACAGATTTACAATTGAATTATAGAGTTACAGATCAGTTATAGATTTACAGATGAATTATAGATTTACAGATGAAGTTATAGATTTACAGATGAGTTATAGATGAGTTATAGATTTACAGATAAAGTTATAGATTTACAGATGAGTTATAGATTTACAGATGAATTGTAGATTTACAGATGAAGTTATAGATTTACAGATGAGTTATAGATTGATACATGAAGTTATAGATTTACAGATGAGTTATAGATTTACAGATAAAGTTATAGATGAGTTATATATTTATAGATGAAGTTATAGATTTATAGATGAGTTATAGATTTACAGATGAGTTACAGATGAGTTATAGATGAGTTATATATTTATAGATGAAGTTATAGATTTACAGATAAAGTTATAGATTTACAGATGAGTTATAGATGAGTTATAGATTTATAGATGAGTTACAGATGAGTTATAGATGAGTTATATATTTATAGATGAAGTTATAGATTTACAGATGAGTTATAGATTTACAGATAAAGTTATAGATTTACAGATGAGTTATAGATGAGTTATAGATTTACAGATGAGTTACAGATGAGTTATAGATGAGTTATATATTTATAGATGAAGTTATAGATTTACAGATGAGTTATAGATTTACAGATAAAGTTATAGATTTACAGATGAGTTATAGATGAGTTATATATTTATAGATGAAGTTATAGATTTATAGATGAGTTATAGATTTACAGATGAGTTATAGATGAGTTATATATTTATAGATGAAGTTATAGATTTATAGATGAGTTATAGATTTACAGATGAGTTATAGATGAGTTATAGATTTATAGATGAAGTTATAGATTCATAGATGAGTTATAGATTTACAGATAAAGTTATAGATTTACAGATGAAGTTATAGATTTACAGATGAGTTATAGATTGATACATGAAGTTATAGATTTACAGATGAGTTATAGATTTACAGATGAATTATAGATTTACAGATGAAGTTATAGATTTACAGATGAGTTATAAATTTATACATGAAGTTATAGATTTACAGATAAAGTTATAGATTTACAGATGAGTTATAGATTTACAGATAAAGTTATAGATGAGTTATATATTTATAGATGAAGTTATAGATTTATAGATGAGTTATAGATTTACAGATGAGTTACAGATGAGTTATAGATGAGTTATATATTTATAGATGAAGTTATAGATTTACAGATAAAGTTATAGATTTACAGATGAGTTATAGATTTACAGATAAAGTTATAGATTTACAGATGAGTTATAGATGCGTTATAGATTTACAGATGAATTACAGATGAGTTATATATTTATAGATGAAGTTATAGATTTACAGATGAGTTATAGATTTACAGATAAAGTTATAGATTTACAGATGAGTTATAGATGAGTTATATATTTATAGATGAAGTTATAGATTTATAGATGAGTTATAGATTTACAGATGAGTTATATATTTATAGATGAAGTTATAGATTTATAGATGAGTTATAGATTTACAGATGAGTTATAGATGAGTTATAGATTTATAGATGAAGTTATAGATTCATAGATGAGTTATAGATTTACAGATAAAGTTATAGATTTACAGATGAAGTTATAGATTTACAGATATAATTATAGATTTACAGATGAAGTTATAGATTTACAGATGAGTTATAGATTTACAGATAAAGTTATAGATTTACAGATGAAGTTATAGATTTACAGATAAAATTATAGATTTACAGATGAAGTTATAGATTTACAGATGAGTTATAGATTTACAGATAAAGTTATAGATTTACAGATGAGTTGTAGATTTACAGATGAAGTTATAGATTTACAGATGAATTATAGATTTACAGATGAGTAAAGACTGAAGCTGTCAGAATATCTTTCTGTTATTAAACTCATAACTTGAGGTTTGTTATTGTTTATTTATTTATCAGATTCTGATCTGCTGTTATAGATAATCATTAACTTTATTTATCTGATCACCGAGAAACAGAAACACAAAGAGGAGAGCAGGAGGAGGGCAGCATCTTCATCCTCCTCCTCCTCCTCCTCAGTGTGTGTGTGTGTGTGTGTGCGCGCGCGCGCGTTGTCTCTGTGCAGTGTCTCAGCTGCGGTGTGTCGGACTCTTTCCTCTCTTCGGACTCTGAAGGTAAAAATTCTCTTTAATCTTTGAGCTGATTTTTGATTTCAAACTTCCGGTGAATCTTCATCATCAGCTGTTTGATCTCGTTTATTTCATGAAGCTGATGTTGAGTTTGATTTGATTCAATGTGCGGAGCCCCACGAGCTTCAGCTTCAGCCTGACGACGGGAACCCGCTTTAACGGAGAGTCAGAGTCACGGTAAAGACTTAACGGAAGCCTTTTACATTATTTACTAATCACACTAAAGTGACCAAGTGACGTCAGAGTATCTTTTATTTGTTTTTCTGTCGAAAATAACTCGAATGATCGAATTACTGAAGACAACGTAACCGTTAATAAATGCTGATACGTGATCGATTTCTCACCAAACTTAAATCCGATTATTTACAAAAGTGTTTGTACGAAGCTAAAGGTGATAAGTGATCGATAACTGATCCGCTTCATGTTTCATCTGATCAGAGAAGTTTCAGTTCTTTTCTCTGCAGCTGAACTCATTCAACATTAACGTGTTTATCAGGATGTTTGCTTGTTTGTTTGTTTGTTTGTTTGTTCTCTGCCGAGCTGATCACACATCACTTCAGTTTACTGATGAAGCAAAGTGAGGTTGAAGCTTCCTCAGTCTGACCTCGGTACAGATGAAGAGTGTGAAGGACGTTTAGTTTTTCATGAGCTGATCCAGGAACAGATTCAAATGTTCCTCAGCACGTCATGAAGTCGTGCCAGACTCTGAGGAACATTGTTCTCTGAAGAGCTGATGACACACATCAGTTATTGAAGGGTTAACTGGACGAAACTTCAGCTGGTTTATGATGATGTAAATGTTCTCCAGCAGAAGGCAGACCTTCATTAACAGCCTGTGCTCTGAATAAACATTCTTTAGAGCTAGAGTCACTCAGCAGTTAATAACTGAAGAACATTTATCTTATAGATTTACATCATCATAAACCAGCTGAAGCTTCGTCCAGTTAACCCTTCAATAACTGATCTGTGACCAGCTCGTTAGAGAACAAACTTTAACCTCCTCCAACACTCAGTGTCTTAAATCTGCTTTCTAAAGTCAAACCTGCTGAAAGAACAGTCGTGATAGATAAAGTCAGAGGTCTGAGACACTCTGAGTGTTGGAGGAGGTTAAAGTTTGTTCTCTAACGAGCTGATCACAGATGAGATGTTGAAGGTTCAACTGGACGAACCTTCAGCTGGTTTATGATGATGTAAATGTTCTTCAGTCGAGCGCAGACGTTCATTAACAGCCTGTGATTTTTTACTAAAAGCAGATCAAAGTGTTTTGGTGTCGAATTGAGTCCCAGGTTTAAGAGAGTGTTTTGACGTGACGTTGTCTGTCTCCCTGCAGGACCATGCCCCCCTTCCAGCAGCAGGACTGTCTCTGCTCCTCTTCAGGGTTACTACCTGACATGAAGGACTGAAGTGTGAGGACGCAGCGCCCCCCGCTGGACTCCTGCTGCACCTGCAGGCCATGGCTGAGCCCAGCTACTCTGACCTGATCGCCAAACACTACAACTACACCGGCAAGTTCCGCAAGACACAGCAGGACTCGGGCCTGAAGGCCGACTCGGTGGTCTTCATCATCGTGTGCTGCTTCATCATCCTGGAGAACATCCTGGTCCTTGCCACCATCTGGAGGACCAAGAAGTTCCACAAGCCCATGTACTACTTCATCGGGAACCTGGCGCTCTCCGACCTGCTGGCTGGCGTTGTCTACACCGCCAATATCCTGCTGTCGGGCGCCAACACCTACAAGCTGACGCCCACGCAGTGGTTCTTCAGGGAGGGCAGCATGTTCGTGGCGCTAGCAGCGTCTGTCTTCAGCCTGCTCGCCATCGCCATCGAGCGCCACCTGACCATGCTGAAGATGAAGCTCCACAACAACGGCAACACCTGCCGCGTCTTCCTGCTCATCAGCACGGTGTGGATGATCGCAGCGGTGCTGGGCGGCCTGCCGGTGATGGGCTGGAACTGCATCCAGAGCATGACGCAGTGCTCTACCGTGCTGCCGCTCTACCACAAGACCTACATCCTGTTCTGCACCACCGTCTTCAGCATCATCCTCATGGCCATCGTGGTGCTCTATGCTCGCATCTACGCGCTGGTGCGCACTCGCAGCCGCAAACTCGTCTTCCGCAAGGTGTCCAACGGCCGCGGCAACGCCGGCACCAACATCAAGAGCTCGGAGAAGTCGATGGCGTTACTGAAGACCGTCATCATCGTCCTGAGCTGCTTCATCGCCTGCTGGGCACCGCTCTTCATCCTCCTGCTACTGGACGCGGCCTGTGAGACGCTGAGCTGCCCGATCCTCTACAAGGCCGAGTGGTTCCTGGCGCTCGCCGTCCTCAATTCCGCCATGAACCCGCTCATCTACACGCTAACCAGCAACGAGATGCGCCGTGCCTTCCTCAAGACGCTGCTGTGCTGCACCGCCTGCGTCCGGCCGAATGCCAAGTTCACAGGTCCAATCATGGGGGCAGAGTTCAGCCGCAGCAAGTCGGATAACTCCTCCCACCCCAACAAGGAGGAGGCGGAGTACTCGCCGAGGGAGACAACGGTGGCGTCCTCAGGGAACGTCACCTCGTCATCCTAAACGAGTCATAGCACGTCAGACGTAGAGTTTGTGTTTGTACAGGAAACAGGTGTGAACGGCGCCAGGCGGCGTCTTCATGGAACCTTCAGCACTTACAGAGAATTTCAGACTGGTTGAACTGGGACCAGTGACCCCGCCTACAGAGGAGGTCCGCACTTTGTAAGAAGCTCACACCTGTAACATGTCATCAGCTCACCTGCAGCTGTCAGTGAGGATCCAGGTCACATGACTGAGGCAGGATGACGGTTTCCAATAATCAGTATCAGTGATCGACAGATCTGAGCTCCGTAGAAAGTGACAGACATTTTACTGACCGTCTAAGAACAAGTAGAATCTGTAGATGTTAAACACGCCGTGGGAAAATATTTAAGACGACAAATTAATTTATTCTGTCCTTTCAAAATAAAATCACACCTGAGGTCAGAGTTCAGGTGCTTCTCATGACCTCATCGCCACACGTGACGCCACACATCCTGTTTAAAGATGAAGGGAAGTTTCTGTGGTGACGAACATCAGAGACTGAAGCTGCAGAGCTGCAGTCTGAAAACTGTTTCCTCATGAGTTGACGCTTTGACGACTGACGGCGTCTCTGCAGGACGTCAGAAGTGAATCCATGATTAAAGATCAAATCGCCTGACTGACACAGAAATACTTCATCATAACAAACAACCAACAAACACAAAAACAGGAAGTAAAAATCAAATCTGAAACTCTAAACTTCATCATCTATATTTCATGATACACTTTAAACAAACTTTAATAATAACTTTTATTCATAAAACACTTTTTTAAGGTTAAAACTTTGAAAGGAAAAAGTTTTTACAGTCTACAGAAACACAACAGCTGATCAGAGTCAGGTGATGACATGAAAAGTTTCTTGTTATAAGAAGATGTTTTTCACTCTTTCACAAAATGATGTCATTTTAGAACAAGAAACTTTTCATGTTAAAAAAAACTTCTCACTAGAACAATATTCTTATTTATTTATAAAACATAAAAAGTTAAACTTTATATGTTGGAGAAGGAGGCGGCGGTGTGTTCAGGGACCACAAACACATTAAAACACCGACTGGTTTCCACCCTCAGGTCACCAGATGAAGATCTCAGGCTCGTAACCAGTCGCTGTTTCAATGCGAGCGTGTCTCAAGTTCATTTTTCCTCCCAAACTTTTCATGTTCATCCCAGAAACGCATCGCTGTTGCTTTTAACATTCTGCGCCTCCATGTGATCGTCCTCTGTGTGACAGACAACATCAGATCACGTGTATCAAACAGCTCTGAGAACACACCTGAGCAGGTGAAGGTGTTAAAGTAATCAGTAACTGTGGGTCAGGCTGGTGTGCAGCAGGTGAAATGTAAATAAAGGAAACACGTGTGTTTAAAGATGATGTCACACGAAGCAGCCGAGAAAAGAACAAACTGATAAAACTGAAACAGTTTTGGTGCAGATAAAGTAGAGACATGGTGATAACAGAACCAGGGGCCTCGTAGTCGGGGGGGTGAAGTGGGACTGATTACCAGGGGCCCCAAAGGAAGTGGGGCCCTCAAAGAACCTGGAATCAAAAGTCTTTTTTATTTCCAAGGACTTTGTGTTGTAACTGAATCAAAGTTGGCTCATCAGTGGAATGACTGAACTTTGTTTAAAAAGATAGAGGATGCTCTCTGAGGCTCCGCCCACCCCTCAGGGGCCAAACACACGCTGCATTTTTTGTGCCCTCAAATTCATTGTTTTCAATATAGACGTGCGGCAGGCGCACTGAAGTGCCAGAGTGACGCCAGAGCTGTGGCACACATTCCCAAGCGCCTTCTTTTCAGGGCACAACAGCTGCTCCCTGAGACAAACAGAGTTCAATCTTTGGAACGCAGCAGCGTGCACCACGTCACCACGTGACGAGGACCGACCAATCACAGCCCACAGATATCTTTCCTGCTTGAGTAAATATCAGTGTGTGATTAATATGGAGGAGAAGTTGATCATGTTAGTGCAGAGCTGTCAGAGCGTCACATCTGTCCTACAGACACACAGGAAGTAGATCAGCTCTGACCTCAGGCTTTCAGGTAAACAGGCTGTGATACTGTGCTGTTATGGTCACTTAGCAACCTCAGACACAACCTGCCACCATGTTCTTGAAATTTGTCACAGAGTAGCGCCCGTTAAAGACGCGGCATGTGAACGACCCCGAAAAGCTCCAGTGAGTCAGATTCAGTGTCATCTGTCAGCGAGGATTACAGATGACAGATGACAGACTACAGATTACACATCACAGATCACAGATTACAGATGACAGGTTACAGATGACAGATTACAGACTACAGATTACACATCACAGATTACAGATTACAGATGACAAATTACAGATTACAGATGACAGATTACAGATGACACATGACAGATGACAAATTACAGATGACACATGACAGATGACAGATTACAGATGACAAATTACAGATTACAGATGACAAATTACAGATGACAGATGACAGATTACAGATGACAAATTACAGATGACAGATTACAGATTACACCTGGACTGGTCTCTAAACACAGGTAGAGTGCAGGGAGTGAGTGACTGCAGCACTAACATACTCCATCAAGTCTTTCCTTGATGCACAGAGTCCAGAATCTGGTGCAACGCCCCGACTACAAACATGTGACTACTGACACACACACACACACACACACACACACTACAGATATGAAATAACAACAGAGAATAAAACATTAAAGTCAGACTTTGACCTTTGACCCTGAGGGTGTGTTGGAGACGCTGAGCAGAGTTTGTGTTAATTATAATAATTTACTTTACACGTGTCATGTTTCTGTCTCATCACAGTGAAAACACAGTCAGAGTCTGTTTTATTAATGTTTGTCTGTTTGTGGCTGAAAACCCTCCTATGACACTTCCTGTGATGTCATCAGGTGACCGCTGGATTTCCTCCAGAAGAGAACGACGTGCTGAATCGTGTGTGTGTGTGTGTGTGTGTGTGTGTGTGTGTGTGTGTGGAGACAAACAACATCTTGTCAGTATTTGTCCTCTGAGAAGCTCCTGAACTTTGACCTGACGTGTTTTTGTTCCTGTGACAATTTGTAAAAAGTTAACGTGTAAACGTAGGAACTGTCGGTCAGAATGTATTTTCTACTTCCTGTCTGTGTCGTCGTCGTCGTCATTGTTGTTGTCAGTAGAGACGTCAGTGTAGTCGCATTAATTTATATTTGAAGAACTTCATTTTGTTTGTCACATAAATGACACAAGGTTTTGTTGAGGTTCAGACGTATGGAGGCTCCTTCCTGCCCGCACAAAACATCAAAAGAAAAAAAACTCAGTGAAATATATTTTAACAGTTAAATTTTAAAAAAAACTCAGAGTTTACAACTGACATTGACAACAACAGTTGTGAAGAATAATCTCACCCTTTAATGGCTCCTCCTGAGCTTTTGATCACATCACATGATCTGCATCGACAGATTTACAGGACAAGAACAAAGTCTGAAGTTTTTAAATCAACAAGTGGAAAAAAAAAAGGAAATTCAATTTTATTTTTGGAGATTCGTCTCTTTAAAAACACACATTTCTAATCTGTGTGTTTGTTTTCTGAACGTTGAATAATTCTTCTTCATTTGATTATAAATAAACAGTTTGTTTAAAAAAAATAGGAAATCTAAAATGTAGTTTTCTGACGGCTGGATGAACTCCGTCTGCGGAGGAGGATCATGTGACGTGGTTGAAAGCTGCTGTTCAGAACATCTCGGAGAAACGTCAGGATTTAATTTTTGGCAAGAACGGGCTTCCATACAGATCTGACTCTGTTACCATGGTGACCAGTCCTTTTGTATCAGGAGCTGATGGATTAACCCTTTAACTCCTGTGTCTGTGTGTCTGTCTGCACTGTTTAACTCCTGATGTTGGTTCGTTAGTTTAATAAAGACAGAAATAGAAACACAAAGTTCCAACATTCCTTCAACAAAAGTCACTGATTCAAATTTAATATTAATATTAATATTAAGAAAAGGAAACAGTTTCTGAGGCTGTTTTCACACTTTGTCTTTTCAGCTCTCTGAACAGACTCAGAGCGGTGACTCAGCATCCTGAGGTGGTCCCAGTTCGGTTCTATTCAAGTCCGTGGTGCGGTTCGCTGAACCTGTGACCTGTGAACACAAATGCTCCAGGTTCATTCTGCTCTTTGCAGTTGTATTAAACCCTCTGGATCTCATGCTGTTGACCTGGGACGCTTGAAAAAACAGACGAAACCACGTTTTGGTCCACAGAAGATACTGCACGTCTCCAGATGTGGAACATAGAATACATCAAACAGGAAAAATAAGTTCATCTGAAAGTGCAGAGCTTCATAACCGCACTGCAGGGACATGTTAACGTAAAAACAAAACTGTCAGTATATATTATATTCAGGCTACAGTGTGAACAGGAAGAACAGAGTCCTTCTTCTGTTGCTCCACTTTTTGGTGCACTTTAAGAGTTCAGTTTGTTTAAAAAGGACTAAATGTGAAAACACTCTGAAAGGTTTTGTGTTTTAAGGTGAACGCTGCCTGAAGAAAAGCTCTGACATGTTTCTAACACGACCTCAGATGGTTTAATGATCCACACGTGAACAGAAGCTTCAATCTGACACACTTTTGTCTGGTTTAAAGTCTGAATAACATTTGGTTTGTTTTCTTTTTCAGAGCTGAATGAATTAATGTCGGTCCGATCACAGGAGAGCGTTTTCTTTCTTTAATGAACATCAGCAGGTTTTTATCTGATGAAATATTCTAACATCTTCACTGCCGGCACAAACCATTGTTTCTTTGTCTCTCTGCACTCAGACGACAAACACACCGAGTCACCCTGAACTTGTAGTTCTGACGTTCTTGTCAAAATGCAGTTTTTCATACATTTTTATTCTGTGAAGACGTCTTAACATCACGTGAATTTTTCTGCCTCTGCGCCGGTGACATCATGTTTTCAGGTCCTTGTAACCACAATATCGCCTGAAGGGAATTTTTAAAAAAAAAATCAAATTTGGCACAAACGTCCACTTGGACTCAACGATGAACTGATTGGATTTCGAGTGTCAAAGGTCAGTATGACCTCACAAAACAAGTTTATTGTCCATAACTCAAGAGCTCCTAAACTGATCATGACCAAACTTGACACAAATGTCTAACAGGATAAAATAATGAAGGTCAAAAGGTCAAAGGTCAGCTTGACTGTGACATCATCATGTTTTAACGTCATATCTCAGGAACAGAAGGGGAGACATTTGGTCAGATACTGAATTGGTGACTCTAATCTTGAATCTGTGCTGATTGTATAGATCTTCTGTGTGTGAAGCATCCATGTTTTCACTGACATGGATGGAGACTGTCAGAGACACTGGACTGGTGGGCGGAGTCATACAACCACAGGATGGACTGGTGGGCGGAGTCATACAACCACAGTGTGGTGATTCTAGTTTAAATTATTGGCAATATGGATGTTTGATTTATAACACAGAACAGTTGTATTTCCAAAATCAAATTCCAGCTTGATCCGATCCTTTAAGTTTCTGTCTGTGAGCCAATCAGCACACTGAAGACGGGTTCCAGAAAGGACTGGTGACAGGAGCCGTCTTTGTTGGTCTGTCTGCCACGTCTGACACTGTGAACCACCGCCTCCTCTTGAAAAAGATCTTGGAGAATCGCAAAGACCTGGCATTCACAGACCTCATCAGAGCCCTCCTGAAAGATAGGCACTTCTATGTTGTCCTTAACAACAAGCAAAGTCGCTGGCAATGACAACGGAACGGCTTGCCTCAAGGTAGTGTGCTGGTTCCACTACTATATAACACCTACACAATGACCAGCCAATGGACCAGAACACTGAGCGGTTCATCTACGCTGACGACCTTTGTGTAACATCCCAAGAGAGTACGTTCAAAGCTGTAGAAGCAAATCTAACTTCAGCCCTAGATGAGCTACACCTCTACTACAAGCGCAACCACCTACACACAAACCCTGCAAAGACCCAATCGTGTTCGTTCCATCTCAGAAACTGAGAAGCAAACAGACCCCTTAACATCACATGGTCTGGAACACCCCTTGAGCACTGCACCAACCCTGTCTACCTTGGTGTAACACTGGATCCCACTCTCTCCTATAAGGAACACATCAGAAACACCAAACTGAAAGTTAACTCCCAAAATAACATCCTCCGGAAGCCGACCAACTCCAAATGGGGAGCTACAGTACAAACATTAAGATCTACTGCTCTGGCCCTATGCTACTCCTCTGCAGAGTATGCGTGTCCTGTTTGGGAGAGATCATCCCACGCCAAGAAACTAGACCCAGCGTTGAATAACACCTGCCGCTCAATCACTGGCTGCTTGAAGTCCACCAACATAAACAACCTGCACCTCCTCGCTGGCATTGCCCCTGCTGATGTGAGACGGGGAGCCGCCAGCCAAGTAGAGATGACCAAGACCACCAGTGATGAACGCCACCTCCTCTACGGACGTGTACCCCCGGCCCAATGGCAGAAGTCCAAGAGAAGCTTTCTCAGCCATGTCCAGCCCCTAATAGCATCATGGGAAGAAACCAGACTCCAACTATGGACAAAAAGGCTTGAGGATGACCCCCCTCCTATTGACATGGGTATCCCTCCATCTGAAGCCCTCCCCCTGGGCTTAGAAGCACCATGGGTCCAGTGGAAGACGCTCAACCGCCTGAGAACAGGAACAGGGCGATCAAAAGCTGCCATGGCCAGATGGGGCTATGAAACTGGCCAAACCACCTGTGAATGTGGAGAAGAGGACCATACATTGCAGCACTGCCTTGTCTGCCCCTTACTACCCAACCAGTGCAGCTCAAAGGATCTTGCAGTGTTCAATAAAAATGCAAAGGACTGTGTAAAGAAATGGGAAACTGTCATATAACCAACCAGCTTCAAAGACACGAAAAGAAGAAGAAGCAGCACTGAGAGAGCTGACAGGAGGATCAGTCAGGTCGGCTCTTCTCAGCTCGGCGCTGCAGAGGTTAACCATGCTTCCTGTGTGACGGCGTGTCCCCTCTGATGACGTGCTGGTAGTGGGTCTGTGATATTTAAAAGGAGCGTCCCCTGCAGTCGGGCGTGACGACAGATTCTTAGGCTGTTGTTCTGCTTTTGCTCGGTAACAACTGGTATCTAAACATGACAACGCTCATTTGACGTCACCGCTACCTGCTTGAAGGTGGGCTTTTACACTTTTGGACCTAGTTCAGAGAAGGCCCATCTCTGGCGCAGCTCGGCGTGGCTCAGCACGTCTAAACCGACAATAGGAAAAGGGTTTCTTTCTGTTCCTTTGCTGAATGAAGTGAAATCAGTCCACGTTCAGTTGATAGAAGTTCAAATGTGAGCTGCATTCAGCTGCGTTGAGCTTCCTGTTGTGTTATACAGGCAAGCTACCTTTCAATATGGCGGCATCAGTTCAGCGGCGGTTTATTGGCGTCCTGTAAAACTGAACATTAAACCACCAAAGCAGGTTTAAAACAAAACAAAAAAACAACAACTGTTCAATAAGTAAAAATTTGTTGGAATCTGGTTCATATCCACCTGGTTGCTGATTGGCTGACAC